>NW_011366586.1:0-54031 GCF_000735185.1 Notothenia coriiceps | reverse complement strand
AAAATGTATAAGTCCCTCATTCGAGTAATAACAAAGGACGTTTAATAAAGGTGTAAGAGTAAGATGTACATGATTTCAAATGCTTAATTCATCTTACGCTTGGCTAGAAATCAAGCCTCTCTTTGAGCTTCCATTAAGAGGTTCTTTTTCCCTCAACCCCCAAAAGACTCCTTCACTGTTCGGTCTGTTTGCCCTCTCTTTCTCTAGCCATGGCATTCTTCCTCTCGTTGCCGAAAGACTCTCCACTCTTGCTGAAACTTAATTTGAAGTCTGGCCTATAAGGACAGTAGGAGAAGGGCAGGCAAAGAATAAGCTATGATCCCTAGTAGAAAGAGGATGACATGGTTTGAGTGATGTTTCATACAACACACATCACTTTGCCACAACTAGAGTATGGCCACATTCTTTCTATAGTCATCCGCACCTGTCAAAAGCCATGCCGGGCATCCGGTGGTGTGGTGTGTGTGTGTGTTGTGTGTGTGTGGTGTGTGTGTGTGTGTGGTTTCCAATTGTGTTTTTTTTTCGTGTATGGTTATTTGTTGAGTGTGTTTATACTGAGTGGCAGCAACAGGGAGAGTTATTTACTTTGTCTAGGCCATATGATATCGATGTTGAAAATAGAAATACTCAGACATCCATTGGCTGAGTTGTGAGTTGAAGTTGAAGTTGGCTGGGTCGTCCTGAGGGGCCACAGACAGGCTCTCTTCAGCCTTTTCTGGGAAGTAGACGCGCGAGTCCTGCCTTTTCGGCTAGAATGAAGGAAGCATAATACATTGAAAAAATATATTACTATGTTATTATACTATATACTATATTATATTATATATATATATGCTATATTTACCACGCCACATACAGGGATTAGGTATTTCACCTGCCCTGTCTATTGCATAATAGGAATATTTACATTTATGAATGCTAATGCCTTATGATGCACGCTGACTCTTTGGAGCGTGACCGGGGAGCTGAAGGTGGCGGGATACACCATCTCTGAGTCGGACACATTGTCCTTCTGGTTCAAATCCGTCCTGCTAAAGTGCTCACTGCAACACGGCATGATCGCCTGCAGTGAGCACGCTTCCCTCTCAAGTCAACTTCCCATTCTTCTCATATCTTTGGGGGAACCTTCAAATAAAACGTTGGAATTTGAGAGTCAACACAAACATTTTTTAAGAAGGAGGTCAAGTTATTTTCTTCCTTCTTTGCCTAAGATAGATTGATTAGATATTGACTTTATTCAGCCCACAACGGGGAAATTCACTTGTTACAGATTTATAAAGTTGTGAGTTGGCCATACACCATAATGTTTGCTGGCTTCTACGGATTTCGCTGGCGGACATGCAATACAAGTACAATATATTCTATTTTCAATACAACCGCAATTAATGAATGTGAGTGCTTACTTCGTGACAAAGCCAGTGTTGGGCTAACGCGTTACTGTAAGCGCAACTACTTTTTGCTGTACTATATCGTCCTCGGATGATATTCCATTAAGTACGCCGTTATAGTTACTGTGATTTAACGATGGGTGCGCTACTGCGTTAATTATGTGATGGATCTGAACAAATTCCCTGCGGAGGTAAGTTTACAGGCGAACAGCGATGCTCTCACGACCATGAAAAGTGAACAAAACAGAGGGAATGTGATTTGGTTAACGCCTGGGGTCAACATTTCGGGTAAGCCAATCAGAAGACGGAGTTTGGGCGGGGCTTGCCTTATGGGGAATCCC
Source organism: Notothenia coriiceps (assembly GCF_000735185.1). NCBI lineage: Eukaryota > Metazoa > Chordata > Actinopteri > Perciformes > Nototheniidae > Notothenia > Notothenia coriiceps. The sequence goes on along the minus strand of NW_011366586.1, from coordinate 52,302 downwards.
ACACGAACACTTGACTAATGCTAACACCGCCCACACCGACGGCAACGCTCACCACCGCACACCACATCACGCACGGCCACCACACACGGCACACATGCACCACCACAGGACAGACACGCACACCACACACACACACACCACACACACAACAACACACCATGCACACAAAAAACAAAAAAAAACACACGCACAACACACCACCCAGATGGCAGATGCAAGTGATCAGCGAAGAGCAGCAGCGCTTGCAACTTGGAGGACGCAAAAAATATTACGGTAAAAATGTAAACTGTGGCAGGCAGGAAAGCATTGTCCCATCGAAAAACAGCAATTGCCTATTCTCCTTGAAAGCCACCTAAGTAGTATGGGCTATAAACTAGTCGCAAAGACCACGTCTCACCCCACCGGCAGTGACCCAGATGTCAGCCAGAGTCACTAAAAGACTTGATTGCCATGGTATGTTTTGTTGACGCATGCTGCCATCGCAACGGATCGGTCTCAGATAACTAGTCAGCAAAAAAACAACACAAAATTGTATTTTTATCTTAATATTTTTAAAAGTAAAGTAATCATTATTACTATTTTACTTTTATAGTTGAGTAAACTTTAATAAAGTAACTATGTACTTTTTTGGAGCCAGTATACTACTAGTTACTTTTTTAAAGTAACTGCCCAACACTGGTGAGAAAGTAATCCCCCGACCCCTGTCTGCAATGCTCCGCCGATGTGCCACAGCGCTACGCCGCACGAGTGCTCTGGGCCATCTTGAACCTCTTGCGGCATGGGTAGTAGAATGGTCTGTTACATATGGACAATGACAGCATTACATTTCCTGGCTGCTTCTTGGCGAGTTAACAGTCACATGTTATTGGAATGAGTGCTGCAGAATGTCCTTATTTTAATAAGGGTTACATGTGTGTGTCTTTCATTTCAAACAGTCGCTGGTAGATGCCACGAAGTCGGTAACACGTTCTCGTGGGTGGATCCCATTTTCCCTGGGTGGATCCCAGTTGACCCGGGTGTCGCAGTTTGACCTGAGAGGTCACAGTTTAACACATGCTGAAAACGTCTCCACGTTTCCCTCTGAGATATACCACCGTGTACGTCACGTGGGAGCTGCTGAAGAGTGCTACCAGGTCTCAGTGGACCTTGGTATCACTTAGGCGATATTCAGTGATAAGTCTGGCAACCAATAGGCTGAGTTTTAAAGATTTATTCGAGCGCGATCGCAGCTTAACCCAACGCTGAAGGACTTCTCCGGCGCGTTTCAACTGTGAAGTAAACCACGTCGCTTCACTTGCGGAGGCTGTCTGAAGGATTACACAGGGGTTCTTTCTCAGATGGACTTGGTATGCAATTAGAACGATATTCAGTAATAAGTCTGCAACAATAGCTGGTTTTAAATGATTTATTGGAAGCTGCAATGTTTTGACAGACATCCCCCAGGTCAACTCGTTTTTCTTTTTGTGAGTCTCGCTGCGCGCCCGTTATATCCGCCTCGGTACCATCAACCTCACCACCACTGGTACTGATGTTGCACACAATTGTTCCTACCAGGCCAAAATATAGCAAAGATTCTAGTGGTAACGACAGAAGAGCGATCGGAAAGTGTATTTCTGATTCGGTGAGCAGCGCCTCCACATCTGTGCCCCAGTGATCGGGAACAGTTAATTCCGGAACACCGGTGTTGCCGTTTACGGTTACACCGGTAGGAATGGGGCGTGTCGAATAACAAGGAAACACACATTTCGATCTCACTTCTGTGTTGTAGTTTATCTTTTGTGTATTTGGCTCTAGGAACACTTTTGGATGCAATTCAGTCCAGTGTGTCGAGGTTGGGGTTCGATGCCCGGATATCCGGAAGGGTACACGATGAAGCTACTATATGACAATGAGGTGCGGACTCGGGGAGGTTTTCTGGTTCAAACATTGCCAAACGTTGAATAAATCATTTCACGTATGTCTTTGTCTCCGACTTTCATTTGTACATCGTTGTTAATGTGATGTTTAGTAGCTTTGATAGCTGTCCATACCTCCAGACAGCCTAAAAGCAAGACACAAGTTGTTTACTCACAGCCCGAATGCAGCATCGAGATCCGTGGCCAGCTGTGATCCTCTCCGATTAACTTGTGACAGGACTTCTGTAGCTATTCTCCAGCGAGCAAGGTTTTTATTAAATACCTCCATCCCTCTCATCACAACAAGACTCTACACTGTGCAGAAAAAAAAAAACATAAATGAAAATAACCTTGCTGGATAGCTTAGAATGAAACAAACAAACTATCTTCCATGGCTGATAATGATGTCACAGACAAGTCCAGCGGGGCACAAGTTGAATCCATATAATGAAATTGTTATTTTATATGTATGTTTTTATATGCCATGTATTCAGTAATCAGTAACTGATTACATTTACAAAGTAACCATCCCAACCCTCTGTATATACATACATATAAAATAACAATTTAATTCCCGGTGTAACCAGTTAAACGGCAACACCTGTTCCGGCACGTTCATGTTACGTGTTCAGTACAGTTTCTCTTTACCATGGATGCACAATAACAACGGACCATATCGCCTTACTGCCAGCCCACGGAGCTGTAATAATGGATATATTGCACATGTTTGCTGTAATTCATCATTTGTAAAATATTATACTACATGGGCTGTATGATGTAAATCTCGTCAATTCGCTTTTAACGGTAGTGCCTCTCAGCCACCGTAGTGTCGTGTCAGGTGGGCGTGTCGTGTAGTGTTGTGTACTGTCCGCGGCCGCAGCTAGACCCTTCTCGAGTTTGTGCAGCCGTGAAGTTGTTGTAACTCAATAAGAAGGTAAGACACAAAGCTGCCCTGCTGCTTTATGTGTTATTTTAACATTTAACTAACCTCAGTGGGAAATAGCGGGGTAAATCAAGTTGTCTGGGAGGGACAGGTGTGGCTAACTGGTTGGCTAACTAACTGACCAGCTAGATAATGTATGTATACTAAGCTAACCATAATATACTATACAATTTGAATAGCTAATAACAATGACTTCTTATGAATTGTCACTGTTAGTCTAGCTTATATGGTTCGTTTACATCAAAATGTTAGTATTAAACAGTCTTGCGAACATGTATCACAGCTAACAGCTAGCATGTGTAGTACAGTCTTCAGCTAGCTGTCTGTCATCCATTGAGATTTGCATTTTATTCTAAAAACAAATGAGTTAAAATGACATTGTGCAATTAGTATTTTTTAAATAATGCTTGTTTTTGTAATGCTTTGTTGAAATCTGTTTGAGAGGTTAAGCAAGGAACATTTCATCTGTTAGAAAGAAGAAAACAAAACAGAAACAAGTAGGTATACACATACGAGGAATTTTCCTTGGTGTGCTTATATAAACACAGTTAAAGAAGATACATTGCAAGAAAAGGAAACTATTATAGCATTAAAATATAGCTATTTTTACATACATTTTACAAATTTAGTAAAAATATGTGCAGTATTGATATGACAAGTGGTAAGCCATGCAGATATAAGAGGAAGATTTGTGTACAATGTGCACAATTCTGAGGGTTGTGCAGGACTGCCAGAACATATAATGATTCTGCAATGCGAATGTCCTGAACTGGATCTTTCTTATACTTAAGCATGCAATCATTCAGATTAAATTAAACATTCTTGGACTAAGATGTCCCCTGTGTGCAGGGAGCCCAGAGCTGTGTTTCCATGGCCGGCAGCTGATGGGGGGAGTGATGCGGCACCACTGGCTGCTCCTCGGGGCCTGCGGCTGGGTGCTGCTCATCCTCATGTTTGTCAGCAAGTTCATCACCTTCAAAGCTGTGGATGGTAAGCTGCTGGGTCTAACGCTGACTTAGTAGTGTTAGCTAAAGGGCTAAATGTGATCAGCCCACTCTATTGTGTGTTGTCAGACTATGGAGAGAGGGTTGGTGGTCAGACCTGGACCGTGCCAGGCACCAAGATGATAAGACCAGTTCCTGTTTCCAGTCTACAGAAAACAGCTCCAAAGCCATCTGATCAGGTGACTATTAACTGTACTCCATCACTGACCCCATTAAAACAACGCCATTCACTTCTCTGCAACACTAACATATTAAAAGGTAATCCGTGACATTATTGTTGTGTCTCAGTCCTCAGCGGTGCCTCCAGTGACAGGTTGGCAGTCGGAGGTTGAGAGGCGGAGCGATATCCTCTCCTCTGTGTGTAAGAACAGCAGTCTCAGGAATCTGACTCACGTCTCCATCAGCAAATTCGTCCTGGACCGCATCTTTGTCTGCGACAAGCGCAAGATCCTGTTCTGCCAGACGCCTAAAGTGGGCAACACACAGTGGAAGAAGGTCCTCATTGTGCTCAATGGTAAGTACGGGTTAGTAGAATGTAATAACAATGTCTAGAAGTCTTTCACATGATGACTTATGTGGTGAATATTGACAGGAGCATTCCCCACCGTGGAGGAGATCCCAGAAAACCTTGTCCATGACCACGAGAAGAACGGCCTGCCACGCCTATCATCACTCAAGCCACAGGAAATTACTCACAGGTTTGTTAAGACTTAATGTTAATAATGTAGCAGCCACCAGGGTGAGCCAACGCTTACTTGCTGAGTTCATTCTTATATATGATCCTTTAGGAATGCTTTACAAACTTGCCCAAAAAAATATTGCTTACTAGTAAAATATTGACCATCAGTAGCTTTTTGGCTGGAAGATAAAAATGCTATAAGTGTTTATGATAGTCAACAGTATTGCAGAATTGCCTTCTGGGACAAATAAATAATAATATCATCATTTACAGCTGTTTTCTCATAAACCTGTATTTGCCTCAACAGATTAAGTACTTACTTCAAGTTTTTCATCGTGAGAGACCCCTTTGAGCGGCTGATCTCTGCGTTCAAAGACAAGTTTGTGAAGAACCCACGCTTCGAGCCTTGGTACAAGCATGACATCGCCCCGGCCATCATCCGGAAGTACCGCAAGAGCCACCGTGACAATGAGCTCTCCGCCTCCGGCCTGCACTTTGAGGACTTTGTCCGTTACCTGGGCGACGCAGACGGCCGCCACCGCATGGACCGTCAGTTTGGTGAGCACATTATTCACTGGGTGACTTACGCAGAGTTGTGCGCGCCGTGCGAAATACACTACAACGTGGTGGGCCACCATGAGACACTGGAGCAAGACGCCCCTCACATCCTCAAAGCAGCGGGCATCGACCAGCTGGTGTCCTACCCCGCCATCCCTCCAGGCATCACACGCTACAACAGGACCAAGGTGGAGCGCTACTTCTCAGGCATCAGTCAACGCGACATCAGGCGTCTGTACGCACGTTACATGGGAGACTTCAGCCTGTTTGGTTACCCGGGCCCAGACTTTCTACTGAACTGAAATGATTAACACTGACTAAAAGACATGTTTGCATATATCCTCCCAACATCTTTGGTTTACTGAAACAGAGGTGTATTGTAGCGGACTATGTGCCACTGGCAGACCTCAAAGGCTGGTAGATGGCACACTGTAATGTTTTTATTTTAGGAATGATTGACAGGTTTTGGCTGTATTTGCAATGACCGGCAAAAGAAGCAGCAGGATTTATCGTTTTGTGCAGGAGGTAAGAAGTAGATACAAAGAACATTCACAGGTACAGAACACATGTTATCTTATATTTAATACTCATGAATGATTTGTCCTCATATGTCAAAGAGAGGTACTCTGTAATGCTGGGGATACAGGCCCGTTACCCTGTAATGTAGCTACTATATACTGCACTGTTTGGATCACCAGTTACAATGGTGTGCGTTTGACATGCTGTGTCTTTTCTGTACTTCTTGCTGGACATAGGAGATGGCCTATTTCAGGGACGCTAGCATGTTTGGAAAAAGAGGGTAAACTGCAAAAATATAAGAGGAAGTTATTGGACATCTTTCATTTATGTTTTTAGGAGTTACGAATTGCCATTAACTATTTTTGTAACCATTGTTTTTTGCTTTATGCAAGGCCTATTATTGCCTTGTGATTCAGTTGATCAGTCATCGGAAGACCTTGGTCCCGCCCTTATCCTCACTGTAGCCATCGTTCTGCCTTTACTGAAACTGACAAAAGTTACTCCATGCTTCTGACTCCATTTACTCAGCTGTTTACTGCACTGGATTTAAAAGGATCCGTTTTCTATCAGAATTGTACCGTGTAAATGTTCTTAACATGACTTGCAACTCAACATTTGTATTACATGTTGCTATTTATAATATTATTAACCTGACACCAACAGTTTCTAAATTGTAAGACAGTGCTGTCTCCCTGCATCCACCTGGTGACTTTTTGGACAGGCGGTCATAAGACAAGGACAGCACTAGTAAGTAATAAAGGTTGTATTTAAAAAAAAAAAAACAGTTCCTTCTTTTTTTTGTTGAGAAAATACATGATTTGTGTGTGTGCTCCCTTATACCTGTACTGTATGTTGCTTCAGTAGTATAAAACATCCACAAGATGGCAGTAAACTATTACCATTTTTAGTTATTAGTTAGAAAGCAACCAACTCTGTTGAACCCTTGAACCAAATGTCAACACACGCACGCTGTTGATAGACAACACAATGACTTCAGAGCCATGTGTCAGCAACAAATACTTCCAGGCAGTGCGGGCGGAACAGAATGATCATTATCAGTGTCATCTGCACAAGCTTACCTTACCACAGATGGATTTAAGTGGATTTACTCCTCTTAAGCGTTAGTTAAGTGTCTTAAGTGAGTGCCATACGTTAAGGCTTTGTGATTGTGTGTGTGTGTGTATGCAGGGGCGCCGTAAGGGGGTGAAAAGTTAGGACGATTCTAGGGGCCCGTGACTGACAGGGGCCCAAACTATTTTAGAACATTAAGAAAAAAATGTTTAAGTAACCAATGTGATTATCTTTTCATGGGGCCCAAAATCCCTTGCGGCGCCCCTGTGTGTGTGTATGTATGTATGTGAGTATGTATGTATAGTGTGTGTGTGTTGCCCCCGTGGCAGGTTACCTCTCATCCTGTCAGACTGGTTTTCCCAGCCCTGCCGTTTGATTGTTTAGTTGAATGTGTTTAACCAAAAGCTTAGCGCTGTCTGTTTGAAAATGTCATTGTGTATATAATGATAAATAAGTGGATTTCTGCAGCTGAACATNGTACAAATCCTCCAGATTATACTCATATCTGTTACCAGGAACTGTAAATCAAAAAGGTTTATCATTGTTGAAAAGGCAATGCGGACAATGTGTTATATGATGGATGCATTAAAGAGGACTTTATGTAAGCTGGCCTAGTTCTTCCATAGAGATGCTCCTTGTTGTACATACATTCCACAGATGGCGTGTGAAAACCAACAAAGGGTTGAGAAAGGTGGGGCCACCAAAAGCCTCCAGGAACAGCTTCCCTTCATACACTCTCCAAGACCCCGCTGTGGATCACCCAAAACTATTCAGCCGCCGTGACTTCTGTGCAGCGTCAGCACACAGTTCAACTCGAATTCAGGGAAAAATGAACAAAATGCGAGCTTTAATGACAAAAAAGCTACTTCCACAAAAACAAAACTAAAAAGAACCACAGTGATATCATGAGGAACAAAAGGACCGGAGCTAGTGAGGTCGAAATAGGATTGTAATAAAATAAAAAATGTATAAGCAGAAAGTTGATTATATAACACTATTATCTCACATCTTAACAAAAAAATGAGGAACCTACGTGAAACAGACATAATTACCCATTTACATTAGACAAAAGGGCTAAAAAGGTAATGTTAGGCTTTTTGGGTTCTCCCTTTCCTGTCTCTCCTCCGCTTTTTGTGCATAAAATGTTGCACAGGTTAAAATCCCTGTGTTCTATTTCGTATATGGCTTCGCCCTTAAGGCTATCGCTATTGGTAATCCCCCTGCGCCCCCGCGCCAGCACTGAAAACACTTGTTAGTCCACGCCCCACCCGCAAGTGGGCCCCACCCTCGGGGCCCTCCTTCCGGTATAAATAGGAAGGTGCCCGGCAATCTGTCCCTCTTTTTTTCAGCAAACCAGGCACAGTTACTGAAGGCACTAGGCAATTGATGTAACATCTGATGAGCAACAACTGCTGTCGCGTGGTTGTCCCTCATGGTGTGCTCTGGGTCTTTATAATGAGTTGATGACCTGCAGAGATAAAGAGCAGTATGCTGAATCCTGCCGGGGGTCAGTGCACGCGTACGCGCTCTAAACCAGTCAGTGTTATCATGCACTGTAGCTCGTCTCCTCCTGTCTCGGGCGGACAGATAGCGGAGATGCGGTTACTAGCTTTCTTTTGTTGCTGTGGCTCGAGTGAGGACGATGGTTGCCCGGTCCAGGGCTTACGAGCCCTTGCGGACTGGCTCGTGTCCTTGGGTTGCAGTAGGTGCCGGGCAGGGAGTTCCGAAGCAACTCCTGCCCCGCCTCCCCCACGTGTTCACCGTTTCGGTCTCCCCTCCTCTCTCCTCCCGGACGGGGGAGACATAGTCGGAGCAGGGGGGTGCCAGCTTGGCTGGTTCCGAACATCGCTTTTCCCCCTCTCCGTCTACCATCAGTCGCGGCGGGCGTTTTCTGTTACGCGAGACGGCCAGAAAAAGTGCTACTGGACGCCCAATCAGCCCGACGGGCTGTTCGGACCCCAGTTCCACGCCATGGTGGAGTCCATGAAGACGGCCGCGGAACAGGGTGGACGGCATTGCGCCATGCAGTGTACAGCTGGCTCCAGTTTCGGGTCTGAGCTGCCACAGCGGCACCAACGGCCCGCAGCAGCCGCGGGTCCCCACGGCCGGCCACAGGGATGGCCGCAAGCGGAGAGACGCCACAGCACCCCCCCGGCTGCAGGGCTCCGTCCCAGCGTCTGCCGCCCCGCGCCACCCCAGTGAGACCAGGGTTCTTCCCGGCGGCTAAGTCAAATGGGAGTGAGGCTCCTCCCGCCTCTGTTGTCGGCTCCTGCGGAGAGCCTCCGGTAGGAAGCGGAGCCGGTAATTAAGCAGCTGCCACTAATTCTGTTGATAAGTAGACAGCATGGCTCCCTGCCAGGTATAGTCCTGCTGTTTGTAACCTAGTCGTTAAGTTAAACCTGGCAGAGCTCCGTCATTCCTTCTGTGGCCCCGAGATACGCCTCCTACACACGGTCATAACCCATGAGCGCCGTATAACTGCCTTCATGTGGACAGCACTCACACACTCCACTCATCCCCTGAGCCTGTACACGCCTCATGATGACAGCGGAGTGAAACGCAGCGTGGTGGAGGTTTCCTCGCAGCCTTTCGCTTCACGGGGCAGCGGCGGCGAGGGCAATGGCCCGGCCTCCCTCCACCGGTTCACCGTTCGTTCTCCCTCCCTCCTCTCCCCCGGACGGGGGAGACAGAGTCGGAGCAGCGGTGCCAGCTTGGCGGTGCGAACATGCTTTCCCCCTCTCCGTCACCAACAGCGCGGCGGAGTCTGTTACGGAGATGGACCAGAAAAGTGCTACTGGACACTCCAATCAGCCCGGACGGGCTGTTCGGACCCGTTCATGAAGACGCCGCCGGAACAGTGGGACGGCATCGCAGCATGTACAAGCCTGGCTCCAGTCGGCTGAGCTGCCACAGCGGTCCACCAACCACCGCAGCAGTCGCGGCGTCCACGCCGGCCAGCATGGACGGCCGCAGAGCGGAGAAACCCACACAAACCCCCCGGCGCGCAGGGGCTCCGTCCATCGCTCGCTCCCCCGCCACCCCAGAGGACAGGGTCTCCCGGGCGGCGAGTCAAAGGGGAGTAGAGCCCCCCGCTCCTGGTCTGCTCCGCGAGAGCTCTCCGAGGAAGCGGAGCCGGTAATTAAGCCGGACCTGCCCACTAATCTGTTATTAAGTAGGGACAGCAGGGCTCCCTGCAGAAGCCTGCTGGTTTTTAACCTAATCGGTTAATAAACCTGCAGAGCTCGGCGGCATTCCCCTGTCCGAGATACCCATCCTACATACGGTCGATAATAACCCATGAAGCGCCGGTATAACGCCTTCATGGGGACAGCACTGCACACACCTCCACTCATCCCCTGAGCTTGTACACGCCTCATGAGACAGCCGGATGAAACGCAGCGTTTGGAGGTTCCTCGCAGCCCTTTGCGCCTCCACGGCAGCGGCGGCGAGCCAATGCGTGCCGGTCACCATAGACAACATTACAGCACATCACAGAGAAGCCAGAACGGCGGAATGAGCAGTTATTCCAGGCTGAGTGCCCCAGCGGAAGCGCCCGCAGCGCCACGGCCCAGGGCTCGCTATCAGAAGCCTGCTGGTCTTTAACCTACGGTTAATAACTGCAGAGCTCGCTGAATTAAGCCGGCTGCCCACTAATCTGTTGATTACCAGCAGGGCTCATCTGGCAGAAGCTGCCCGTTTTAACCTCGGTTAAGTAACCTGCAGAGCTCGCCGGCATTCCTCTGTCCGAAATACGCCTCGTACACACGGCCTATAATATAACCCATGAGCGGCCGTTATAACGCCTCATGTGCAAGCACTGCCACACCAACCTTCCATTCCATCCCCGACGTGTACGCCCTCATGGTGAGAGTCGGAGTGAACGCATGCGTGTGGAGGCTTCCTCGGGGGGAATGAGCAGGTAGTTGCCAGGCTGAGTTTCCCCAGCGGTAGCGCCCGCAGCCCCACGGCGCCAGGGCTCGACTGCAAGAAGCCTGCTGGTTTTAACCTATCGGTTAATTAAACCTGCAGAGCTCGCTAATTAAGCCGGCTGCCACTAATCTGTTGATTAAGTACAGGCAGCGGCTCGCTGGCAGAAAAGTCCTGCCGGTTTTTAACCTCGGTTAATAACCTGCAGAGCTCGGCGCATCCTCTGTCCGAGATACGCCCTCCTAAACACGGTCAAATAAACCATGAGGCGGATGTTTAAACGCCTCGTGTGGACAGCACTGCGCACACACCTCCATTCATCCCCTGAGCGTGTACCACGCCTCATGATGAGAGCCGGAGTGAAAGGCAGCGTGTGGAGACTCCCTGGCAGTGGCTCGTTGCCTATGACGACCACAGAACATCTCGAGCATGTGCCGCCCGCTCTTAGATGTTTCTCAGAGTGGCAGCGCGTGTGTCTTTGATGGACAAAGATGATGAGCAGGCTGATCAGGCAGTAGGATACGTCCTGCAGTTCCGCCTCTCCCCCACCCCCACAGTTCAAGTGGGATACACGAAACACTCCTGTCCTCCAGAAGCTTCATTCTTGCCTCCAATCGAGCTGCTGGAACTCCTTTGAAAGAGGATATCCAGGGTTCCTCAAAGCGGAGGAAAACAAGGGTTTTCACTCCCGTTATTTTTCTAATCCCGAAAAAGACTGGGGGAATGAGACACCTGGATCTGGGTCAGTATTCCACATGCTGGACTGTATCCAAAAGGTGGCTGGAATGTTTTCACTGCAGGTACGACTGGTTCACTTCCACCACAGAGACAGGAGCGTGCCGACGACCATCATCCCAAACCAGGAAATTCGCTGCGTTTTCCAGTTCAGGGAATACATGACCAGACCAATCGTCTGCCGTGTCGGATATTTTCCTGGGTCCTCGCATTTGTGTAGAGAAAGCTGAGCACTACACAGAGGAGGGATGAGATGTGGTTTTCTCTGATCGACCTGCTATTTGCCTGGCTCGCCCAGGGAGGAAGTCGCTTTACAGACGGTTAATCTCGTATCGCATCTGTCAACGCCTGGTTTCATAATAAATTGGAAGAATGAGCTGTCCTCTTCCTCAAGACAATCGTTTATCTGGGAGGGAGTTAACTCAGCCAGCATGAGGAGCGCGACTCTCGCGGCAGCGAGGGAAGAACTGACAGCTCTCCTCCCGGCGGTGTCCGACAACCCACACAGCCCTCTCCGTGACTGCAGCTGCTCCGGCGTTGGCGTCAGCTGGTCTCACGTGATGATCCCCCGAGTTCTTCCAACCAGGGGGCAACTCCCAGAGGTCTTGGTCATTCGCTGCAGAAGCCTGTGTTTTAACCTATTGGTTTATAAATGTGCAGAACTCGCCGCATTCCTCTGTCCAGATATGCCTCCGTATCACACGGTCATAATAACCACGAGCATCCGTTGTTATAACGCCTCGTGTGGATCAGCATGCCACACACCTCTCATCCCCTGGGTCGTGGTGACGGGCCTCATGAGGGAGAGACGGAGTGAAAGCAGCGTGTGGAAACTCCCTCGCAGCCCTTTTGCTCTCACGGGCAGTGGCGGCGGATGTGCGTGGTCGTCACGCATGAAGACCTTACGGCACTTCACAGAGAAGCCTCTCCCCCCAGCATGTCCATGGGATACAAGAAACACTCCTGTCATCCAGGAACAGTGTCTTGCGCGGTTTTACCTCCGTATTTTTCTCAAAATCTCTGTTCGGTGCGCGGCGCTGTCCTGCTATGTGGGCTGCGCACGGTCCTGGCGCCGTTCCAACGCCTGTTCGGCACTATAGAGAGAGCTCAATCGGTCGCAACCTCCGTCTCCACAACGGTCTGTCCGACCACTGGCTGGTGTGAAGGGCTGTTTGTACAGGCATATGTGCTCCTCTGGGTGGAGCCCCCGGACGAAACATCAAGGCGCACCCACCAGAGGAATTCCCTCCTCCACGGCTTTTGCACGGAGGAATGTCAGTGGAAGATTTTGCACGGCTGCATCTTGGTCGTTTCCCCCTGTTCATTTATCATTTTTATTTGAGGACTGTCTCCCATTCCTCTCTGACACACCCTGTACTGGGTCTGTCCTGTCGGGGTGAGTGACGTCAGGGAGCCAGCTGTGCGCCTCTCTCCTGCCTTTTGGCACGCGGAGAGCGGCCCATTTCCCTCTTATAGGAGGGAATGTTCCTTTTTCCTCTAACACACTTTGTACGGACGTGTCCTGGTCAGAGGCTGAGTGACGTCAGGGATCCAGCTGTGCGCTCTCCTGCCTGTCTGCACGCAGAGAGCTGCTGTCCCCCACTACGATCGCAGGCGAGGTGGGACTTTCGTCTCTACTTTCTCACAGCGGGCCGGCTTATGTATGTGTTCCCAGTCTTCACCCCGTCGGGAAGATAGGGGGGGCATTTTTTTTGTTTTGCTATGTTCCAGGTACGGTGATGAGCCATTACGCATGGACACAGTCAGGCAGGGGTGTTATTGAGCAGGTATGTCTGTGCTCTAGTGTCCGGGCGGACCCAGTGGGCGCAGACTACATCATGCTCGCCCTTAACCAATGAGCGATAGCCTTAGAGGGCGAAGCCATATAAGAAATAGAACTGAGGTGTAACCTACTGTAACCCCAGCTTCTATGAGTAAATGCGCAGCCTCTAAGTGCCGGGCCCCACTGGCTCTACGAATAGCTGAAGAAAAAGTATGTTGTAGAGGGAGCAGATTGCCGGGCCACCTTCCTATTTATACCGGAAGGAGGCCCGAGGGTGGGGCCCACCTTGCGGGTGGGCGTGGACTACAAGTGTTTCAGTGCTGCGCGGGGGCGCAGGGGGATTACCCAATAGCGATAGCCTTAGAGGGCTGCGCCATTTACTCATAGAAGCTGGGGTTACAGTAGGTAACCTCAGTTCTCTGTGTACTTCAGAGGGAGTTTCTCTCCCACACTCCCCCCCTTCTGCCTGAAACACTTCCATTGGACTCTTTTGTTTACTTCTGTATAAAAGTGACAACACTATGTAACAGTTCACTTCTTTTGACTGGTGCTACAACAAATTGTACGGCTAAGGGGCGGGACATCTCTAAGCGGCTGATCAATCACACAGAGCCAGCCAGCTAACCAATCAGAGAAGACTTGGCTCTGGTTTCAGACAGAGGATGAAAATAGGTGCTGCAGCACAGGCAGTATGAGAATAAGTCCTTTTTGAACATTAAAGCATGGAGACATGTCACAGTAGAGGCATCAAATACAAATATGAATCTAACAATTAGCATAATAGGGCACATTTAAGGTTTCATTTGTTTGACTAATGATTTTACTGTTCTAACATAAACCAAAGCCACATTTATATTTTCACACATCTTCCTAGTGCACCATTTTAAAACACTTCATATGTGTCATCTTGTTCCCATAATTTCCTCTGAATTGTCACTGAAAAAACAAACTGCTCTGTCATTTGGATTTCTGCCGCAGTTGGCCCTGTCCCAGCCCCAGCCCCGGGGACTTGTGGGTAATAAGCCTTGTCTTTGATGATGCTGAGGCTGGTGTGTGTGTGTACATGTGTGTGAGGTTACTGTCCTCCACTCACATAGATAGTAGTGAGGTGATTAGATCTAATGACTACACACTAGGTGAGCCTCACCGGACTCATTTTCCAAGAAACCTCAAGGGCGAACTTGTTCATTCAAAGTAGACCCTTTGTCCCTGTGAGTCTTTTATTCAAGACTGTTTTTAAGTGTTCTTTTATTTATTTATTTTTCTTCCCTCCTGTAGGACCGGGGAGTTCACCTTGCGTGTCGCGGACCCTGAACTGTTCTCTCAGCCCGAAATAATCCAAGTTCAAGCCGTGTCAATGCAGGTACTGAACCAAAACACTTCTTTCAGCTCTCCTTTTATTTCATCTGTCACTTCCCAACACACGTTTTCCAAGAATGACTCAAGACATTGAAATGCCATGTTTTCATCCATAGACATATTTATTGCATCGTATGTAGGCACCCAGCTGAAATGAGAGACAAAAATAGATATCTAAACCTGAATTCAGTAACATTGTAGGTAATGGAGAAGATAGTATAGACTTTAAGGACATGTTCCTTCTCTTTTGTCAAGGCAATATCTGATGGATTCTTTTAACTCGGGGCAGAAAAGTGTTAAACAACGACTAGTTCACTTTATCAAAACAGAATTAAAATGATTACCAAAGGTGAGAGTAGGAACGATAGACCGACAGATTGAGAGCCTGTCTTCTGGCTCAGCTCTATATTAGTCACAATTGTGAGTTAAAGTGACTACAATACCGCTCCCCCTGCTCCAGTTCTCCGGTCTTGTAAATTACTATTATTGTTAGATCAGATGTCTCCTCAATTCTAAGCCAAGCACATGAGCGCGCCTCCACGAGGGTAGATTTCTTGCGTTCATGACGTAGCGCTTCATGTACGCATTTTGCGCAGTCCGGAGCTGACAGGTCCATGGAGCCTGCCTGCAGGCGCTAATCTCAGGACACCTCCACTCTCAGTACATTGCCACTTTCCAAACAGGAAATGCACGCAAATACAAGCCTTTATATTATTAAGGTACAGCGCCACTTTCCGAGCCATTGATGAATGCTTGTGTGTACACAAAAACGGCAGGCAAACCCGTTTTAAATGTGTGTTTCCTGTATGGCGAAATTACAAGTACGAATCGGGTGACCGTCAGGGGAGTCTCAAAAAACCCACACACGAATGCACAGCGATCCGTGCACAGAAAGCGGTTTGTGTTTGCAGGTTCAGAGGATTTAAACGGAAAACAAATATGTGTGGATCAAAAATACACATTTAAAACTTTTTTCTGTGTTTGGATTTTATTTACATGTCTATGAAACGGAACACATTTGTGTGTGCATTGAAAAACACAAGTGTGGATCCGGAAATACAAGTGTGAATCCTTTTGCGGATCATGAAATACAAGTGTGAATCCTTCTGTGTGCATGTGTGTATTATGAGACTGTTCTGAGCCCATATTACTATGGCATTTGTCACTTTATTGACATGCAGGTAAGCCAGTCTGAGTTGTATTGTGCCATACGGGTTCATGCAGTTATGAGGGGGCCTCACCTCCTCATCTGAAGCGCAAATGCGGTGCACTATTTTGCGCTTATGCAGCTTATGTGTAAACGCGCCACAGTTTATCCGCCGTTTGGTCCACTAGCACCCCCTCGTGAAACAGATTGGGCTTGGTCATTTTAAAAGTAGCTCCCAAGCTGAAAAAGTGTGGGCACCCCTGTATTACAGTATGTAGCTAAAAACACAATCAACCACATGAATCTGGGCTGAATATTGTATTTTATTTTATTGAGAATAACAAAATATCCGATCTTTTATCTTTTATAACACTGTGAGATTAGAACATCCAACATGGCTGCCATGTTACCCAAAAACCATACAATAGCCTGTATACAGGAATAATATATCTTGATATGCTTTTAAAAACATAAAGTAGAGAGACATATGGTATTCAAAACAATAGAAAATAACAGAAATGTGGGATAAAATCGCTCCACAGTCACTGTGGATGAGCAGAGGGAGCAGCAGTTAATCTGGTAAATATGACAGCTCATCTTTTTAGAGAGAAGCCGTTTCTCATTTTGCTGCATCATCCCAACTGCATTCCTCACTGTTCCGAGGCTCTGTCCCAATGGACCGACGCCAGCATTGTGATTGGTCAATGTCAGTCCAGCGTGACGTGATTGGTGTCGAGATGACCTCTGTATGGCCCAAATATGGAAACAAATGAGGAACGAAGAGAGATTAAAAGCTCTTGCTCTCTCTCAGATTTGTCAAGGGGTTAGTGGAACATCTGTGTTACTCTACAACGTGTGTGTATGTGTGCAGTAGAGACTACATAGAGAAATTATTTGACAGACGGTTGACAAAAAAAAAGTCGAACTGCTAAAGTGCGTGACAAATTGAAGTGATGATGTAAGTGGAAAATGTTTAATTTACTATGAGAAACAAAATCATGTAACTCTGTCATTAGGCACAGCAAATTGTCAAATTGTCAAAATGTAGTTTAGTGCATTATTATAATATTACAAAAGAAATACAAATAAAACATGCGGAAAAAATCAAGTTTGTGCAGATGAGGAAATGTTTCTTGACTCTGTAGGTTCCTAATCCTTTTCCAGTTTTCAGCCGCCATTGCAAACATTTATATTTGATCATGTTTCTGTCGTGACAAATCTCTCTTTATGGCAGTACGTGAGTGTTTTCTTAAATTCAGTGCGCCTTGAGTAAATTGGTGTTGCAGCCGCAGAGCTCACGGTGCTGCCTGCAGACGGTGATGGAGTGGAGCTTCAGTGTTTGTGTGTATTGGGGGGGGGTGGGGGGGGGGGAGTCTGCTCCAATTAAACCAGCGCTTCATTAGTTTGACTCTCTCAGACAATATTAGCAGAAGCAGCTGAAAAGGAAAGAGACGTAATTTATGCACATAACTCATCGTCGGTGACTGTATTTTGACTGATAGTTGTGCGTCCTCCCTTGTCTTGCTTTTTTAAGTTTAATTACAATAGAATTCTGTCATTTGTTTTCAACACTAGCCTTTTTGTACACCACACTTATCATTATGGTGTCCTAGTGCATACATTAATTCCAATATGTGTTCATAATTGACATTCAAGCTAGTGAGGTGAAATAAGATGTATTAAGAAGTCAGAACGTTTTTGTGACCGTATTTATCGAGCATATTCACAAAATAAATAAGGGAACCTACATAGAAACTGTTACGAACTCAGACACTTAGAATGTGGACCAAATTGCACGACCCGGGAGACAGAGGTAAAGTATTTGTAAGATACTTTATTTTCCAAATACAGCATTGACAAACAAAAAAGGTAACTATCAAATCTCAAGCCGAGATGACAAAAATAGAGAGCAAAAAATGAAAGCGCTCACGTAGTGAGGAATCAAACTTTTCAAAAGCACAAGGAGCATAGACCTGACCATAGCAAGAGACAATACGAACTGACGAGGAACACTGGGAGACAGGTGAATTTAAACACATGATAATGAGAAACAGGTGGGAACAATCAGGGGCGGGACTGACGCTGATGAGCACAGGAGACACAGAAAGGATGCCAGGTGAAAACAATCAGGAAGCCTGGAATGAGAGATAAATGGTGAGTGAGAAAACAAACATAAAACAACATGAACCAGAGCCTCTCTAATATTTCTGTCGGTGCACAACAGAAACAGTCATAATACACATTTAGGAGGATTGAATACTCTATAAAACAGTCATGGAATAACAGTAAAATAGAACGAATTACGCAAAGCTTAAACAGGTGTGTTGAGCTGCTTTTAAAAGCATCCACACATTATTAAAGGGGTCCAAAAAAGTATTTTTTGGGGGGTTTTCCCTTCCATGTATTGTCCAGGTTTTTGTACATGTTAACGGTCTGCAAAGTTTAAAATCCCCAAAATCTGTCACCACCACCCCCTTCCTTTGCATAGTGACATCACTTTGTTACACTCGGACTTCTATTGGCTGGCGCTTCAACACATTCTACGTGATAGGCTAAGTGACGGGACATCTTTAGGCGGTTGAACAATCACAACAGAGCCAGCCAATCAGAGCAGACTGGGCTCTCATTTCACGGGTTAAAGAGGGACAAACCAACAGTTTTTGAACATTAAAAGGTGCTACCATATCACAATAGATGCAAACATTACAAATATGAACATGAAAATTAATATAATATGTTTTTTTCAAGATTTTCCAAGACTGTCCTCAACATCAGAATTTGTTATCTGTTTAGAAGCTTATATACATTTTTGAGTTTTTCCAGGCAAATAATGACTTTTCCCTCAGGAGAAAAGGCAGAAGTTGCATTACGTTGTAATAGCGTTCCACAACTAATGAGTAAAGGCTTTGTTGTGGGTGTCTTTGAACACTTCCCCACTCCCCCCACAATGTTTCCTTAACTAGTAGTTTTAGTTGGTCAAACCTAATGAAACCTTAATTATACAGATAAAAGTCCTGTATTATTCATTTTTGAATCAGCAACTTATGTCGTCCTTTAGTTACAGTATGAGGAGTTGTTGTTTCGTACGTCTTCATCTCCATTGTCTTCGAGTTTATTCACACATTTCTGACTAAAAACATTAAGTCATCATGTTGTTTTTCAGTCTTTGAACTACTTAACTCCAAGGAAATGCAGTCGGAGACATTTTGCGATGAGAAATACGCAACCACAGAGTCTCATGTGATTGCTCCTTTCAGTCGACTTCAAAGAGCATCACAAACACTGATGTAACTTCCAGTGTTGTTGTCTTTGACAGCAGTGTTTAAACGTATTCTCATAAATTCCCCTTGCCATTGCTTTGAAAAAATCAAGACCCTTTCAGTGTTTCTACAGAAAGTCTGACACAGAAAATGACACTGTTTGTGGACTTTCTTTAAAGAAACCATTCAAACATTCTTCTCATTATCAAAAGCACAACGACAGGGAGTCATACTAATGATACACTCAGGTAGGTTATTGAAATGAATGCACAGCTATTGTATGTTCTCCCAAATGCAAAAGCCACTGTGAAGCAGGTGACTGTAAAGCAATATGGCATGGAGTAAAAAGACCGTTTATGCTTATGCAGCCCTCCCTGAATAAATAAGGTTGAAAGAAATTGTTGATTGAAATCTTTATCAGATCCCAAGGCCACATAAGAATGTATTAGCCTCGGGAATGAAAGATCTTCACTGCAGATAGCCTTTCGTCCTTCTGATAAAAGCTTCTTTTAAAAAAAAGGTTTTCAAGAATTCAGTATCTACTAAGGACATTTCTTCAGCGGGTGGTCTCACTCACACAAAGCACACAACCTTTTTTGAAGCCCACATTTCCAACTGAGAGTGGCAACCTTAAAGTTTGCAAGACCAGCTTAGCATTGCTCTGGTGATATATTTGCTCTCTTTGCTGCAACGTGCTTAGATGTCAGTCAATAGCAAGACACTTTCCACCTTGGGTTTGTTTTTGAAGTTTAGAATGGTGTCTAGAAGTAAATATATGAGTGTACAGAACAAAAAAGCATAACAAAACCTTGATGATTACACTTTAATGAATAAGTTCTGACCATGGCTTCAGGTTAAATCTGGGGAGACAGCTTCAGAAAGTACTACATTTTAAAAATACCCAAATGTAAAATAAACCCTTTTATGCCCAGTCTCATCTCATAGCGGGCGACGTTGAGGCGCATCTTAAACTGCTGGCTAAAAATAAACGTAAATACAGTAGGATTGTTATTCACGTCGGTGGTAATGATGTTCGTTTACGCCAATCAGAATGCACCAAACGTAATGTGGCGTCGGTGTGTAGTTATGCTAAAACAATGTCGGACACCGTAATCTTCTCTGGTCCCCTCCCCAATCTGATCAATGATGACATGTATAGCCGCATGTCATCATTTCAGCGCTGGTTGTCTTGGTGGTGCCCAGCAAACAATGTGGGCTTCGTAAATAATTGGACAGCCTTCTGGGGAAAACCTGGTCTGATTAAGAGAGACGGCATTCATCCTACTTTGGAAGGTGCAAATCTATATTACACTAGATAGTAAACTAGAATGCTTTTCAGCCATAAACCTTGAACAATTCAATTCAATGATTCTCTCTTCTAAACCATCAACGTGTATCTTAGACCCGATTCCAACCAAGCTGTTAAAATAAGTTTTTCCATTAATTAGCACTTCTTTATTAAATATTATGAATATGTCTTTATTATCAGGCTATGTTCCACAATCATTCAAAGTAGCAGTGATAAAACCGCTTCTTAAAAAGCACAACCTCGATCCAAAGGTTTTAGCCAATTATAGACCTATTTCTAATCTTCCGTTCCTCTCAAAAATTCTTGAGAAAGCAGTCGCAAAACAGCTGTGTGATTACTTAAAAAACTATGATTTATTTGAAGATTTTCAGTCTGGCTTTAGAACACATCATAGCACAGAGACAGCTCTGGTTAAAGTCACAAATGACATTCTAATAGCCTCAGACAAGGGACTTGTCTCTATTCTTGTTTTGCTCGATCTCAGTGCTGCATTTGATACTATCGACCATGATATCCTATTGCAAAGACTAGAGCACTTAGTTGGCATACAGGGAACTGCTTTAGGCTGGTTTAGGTCCTATCTATCTGAACGCTCTCAGTTTGTACGTGTCAACGATGAATCTTCCATGCAAACCAAAGTTAGCCATGGAGTGCCACAGGGCTCAGTGCTTGGACCTATTTTGTTCACACTTATATATGCTTCCGTTAGGCAATATTATAAGGAATCATTCTGTACATTTTCATTGTTATGCGGATGATACTCAACTATATTTATCCATCAAGCCTGATAAAACCAATCATCTAAATACAATTCAAGACTGCCTCAAGGACTTAAAAACGTGGATGACCTTAAACGTTTTGATGTTAAACACGACCAAAACTGAAGTTATTGTACTCGGCCCAAATAATCTACGAAACAAACTATCTCACTCCCACAACCCATCAGAGACTGCACCGACCTCACCACCTTCAAAAAACTCACCTCTTCAATCTGGCTTTTCATGCGTGATTGTATTATTTGACTTTAACTTTAACTATATATTTATTTGTTGTTCCTTTCTTCTCTTTTCTTTTTTCTTCACTATTATCTGTAAAGTGTCTTTGAGCACCTGTAAAAGCGCTAACAAATTAAATATATTATTATTATTATTATTATCTAAAGATATACTAGTTATGGATGGCATTAATTTGGCCTCTAGTGAGACTGTAAGGAATCTTGGTGTTATATTTGATCAGGATTTATCCTTTAACGCCCACATAAAATCA
Organism: Notothenia coriiceps; assembly: GCF_000735185.1. Classification (NCBI taxonomy): domain Eukaryota; kingdom Metazoa; phylum Chordata; class Actinopteri; order Perciformes; family Nototheniidae; genus Notothenia; species Notothenia coriiceps. The sequence continues at coordinate 30,847 of NW_011366586.1, read as the reverse complement.
ATCTCAAGGACCGCCTACTTCCATCTACGCAACATTGCAAAAATCAGGCATATATTGCCTCAAAACGATGCAGAGAAACTAGTCCATGCATTTGTTACTTCAAGGCTGGATTATTGTAACTCCTTATTATCAGGGTGTACCAAGAAGTCAGTTAAGTCGCTTCAGCTGATTCAAAATGCTGCAGCTCGTGTACTAACCAGAGTTAGGAAAAGGGACCACATTACTCCTGTTCTGGCTGCCTTACACTGGCTCCCTATAGAACACAGGATAGAATTTAAAATTCTTCTTCTCGCCTACAAAGCCCTTAATGGGCAGGCACCATCTTACCTTAAAGAACTCATTATACCCTACTGTCCTACTAGGGCATTGCGTTCCAAGAATGCAGGGTTGTTGGTTGTTCCTAGAGTCTCTAAAAGTACAATGGGAGCCAGAGCCTTTTCTTATCAAGCTCCACATTTGTGGAATCAGCTTCCAGTTTGTGTTCGGGCAGCAAACAGCCTATCCGTTTTTAAGAGTACGCTTAAGACCTTCCTTTTTGATAAAGCTTATAGTTAGGGCTGATTAGATTCAGCCCCTAGTTTTGCTGATATAGGCTTAGTTTGTCGGGGGACATCTTACTTCTTCCTTCTCTCTGTCTATACCTGTNTGAGTCGGACGTTATTATTTCTATATAGTATTATAATTATTCTCACGATTAATTCCTTTTTGAAGGAAAATTCAGCAAATCAACCTAGCCCAGTTTCTATAGCAACTTACCACAATCTTCTCTTTAGTCAACTTAAATTACAAGTTCCAATACCGACTTTTCGTAAATCAACAATGATAGAGTCGAATTATAATCGTTAAATGCAAAGGCCCTCGAAAACTATTATGAATATGACCAGGTTTCGTTCTCCAGTAATTGAACAAAAGATTTCATTGGTTAAAATAATAATTTTTCGTGTGCTATTGTTAGTATGCATGACTCCAGATACCCTGTACTTCCGGAGTTAAGCTCGACACCGAAGACAGGTCGACCGATGAGTCACGAACTTTTTTGACAATGGATATAAGAATAAGAGTGATAATTCTTCCTCAGCATCCGACGAGAGCTAAATGTTGTCACGAAAGAATACAGTACTCTCATCTATACGGTTTAATATTTGCTCTAAGAAGGTTCAAATACCTTGCGGTTATAGGAAAGTTCAACAGAGCTCAAAACGAAATAAAACGCCCAAAGCCGCATAGATACGGTACCTCATTAGATACACAAAAGAAAAGAAGAAAGAAAGAAAAGTTTCCTCGTTGTCTCAGATTAAAATAAGCGTCGCGTGACACGTGAAGTTGTTGGGACTAGTTAAACCCCCACCACATGTAAAACATAATTCGAAAGGAGGGAATGTACTTGTACGATAGCTCGTTCATACTCTTAAGAGAGGGAATGTATACCGAATATCGTGATTGTCTATCTAAGACGACGTCTTGAAAACTGATTACCAAACACTCAGAGTCATTGTCATGAAGTATTTTCATTGACTTTTGTAGCCATCCTATTCGTCCTAATACGCCAAGCTGGATTATCACGAGTTAAAGTTCAATGGTGTTCCGGGGATGTGTGCCCCGCCGGCTCAGCCACGTCTACTTTCGTAAGTTTGGCGAATTGACTGTGTGGTGAAGGTTATATCTTTTACTCTTCCACTTTGCAGTGTCTGAAAGGTGCTTTGACGTAATTATCACTCTCTGTTCTTTCTGATAAGGTTTGTTAATATTGTTTTATTGTATAGTGTTATGTTGTTAGTTGTGTGTTTTTTGGTGTTTTTATGACTGTTGTTTTTAGGTATTAGAAGGTCTTTTTAGTGATTTAGTGTATTTTTTCACGTAGGTAGGTATGGTTAGTTTTTATAATATAATGAATTAGCGTTGTGTTTGTATACTTGAGTTGCTGATTATTTTTCTGTGATTAAGCTGTATACACTGGTGTTTCTAGGTTTCCATATTTGGCAGGTTTTCTATTTTATTTTTTTTTTTTATCACCTTTTTTTTATTGTTATATTTTTTTTTTTTTTTTTTGTTGTTTTATTTTTATATTTCTTTTTTTTGTTTTTACTAAACTAATATATTACAGTTACCAAGATATTCTTTATAACGAAATGTGGGAGTTACCAAGTTTATTATTGTGAATGTTCTCTTTTTCTTAATTCTTAGTTTTTTATCTTTCTTCTATTTACTATGTGTATTCTTTTTATTGTTATATTAAATTCTTTAATTTTTTTTTGATGACAAAGAGAATCTATATCACTTATAAAGAGAACATAATAGTCTCGACAAAGTATCCCGCTTTTTTGATTTTAATATTGCTATCTTTTTCTTATTCTTTCTTTTCGTTTTTTTTGTGTTTGTTTCTTATTTATTTTTGTTTTTTCTCACTTACCTTTATCCTAATTTTGGAGGGGCATTCAAAGTAGCAGTCGATAAAACCGCTTCTTCAAAAGCACAACCTCGATCCAAAGGGTTTAGCCAATTATAGACCTATTTCTAATCTTCCGTTCCTCTCAAAATTCTTGAGAAAGCGGTCGCAAAAGAGTTGTGTGATTACTTGAAAAACAATGATTTATTTGAAGATTTTCAGTCTGGCTTTAGAACACATCATAGCACAGAGACAGCTCTGGTTAAAGTCACAAATGACCTTCTAACCTCAGACAAGGGACTTGTCTCTATTCTTGTTTTGCTCGATCTCAGTGCTGCATTTGATACTATCGACCATGACACCCTATTGCAAAGACTAGAGCACTTAGTTGGCATACAGGGAACTGCTTTAGGCTGGTTTAGGTCCTATCTATCTGAACGCTCTCAGTTTGTACGTGTCAACGATGAATCTTCCATGCAAACCAAAGTTAGCCATGGAGTGCCACAGGGCTCAGTGCTTGAACCTATTTTGTTCACATTATATATGCTTCCGTTAGGCAATATTATAAGGAATCTCTCTGTACACTTTCATTGTTATGCGGATGATACTCAACTATATTTATCCATCAAGCCTGATAAAACCAATCATCTAAATACAATTCAAGACTGCCTCAAGGACTTAAAGATGTGGTGCCTTGATCCCTGCCGAGTCGACAGCACAACTGTTGATTGGTGTCAGTGCCAGAAAAACTTTTTAGGAGCAATGCACTCATGCTATAGATGTGGCTTATACATCTGAGTTCCTACCCTATCCTAAGGGAGTGCATGTACGTAGACACGTTGTGCCTCTCCACCTCTGTTCCTTACTTCTTACTTGCTACCCCTTTCCCTCAATCTATCCTAAAAACACGTTAGTTTTGCTGCTATAGGCTTAGACTGTTGGGGGACACCTTACTTCTTCCTTCTGTCTGTACACAAGTTCACAAGCGTCGAGCTCCTCACCCCCGCGTTGATAATTCACGATCGTCGGAACGCTAATAACACATTTTTTTTGTAATGGCACTCATATCAAAAAGGCTGCCGACCCCTGCCCTGGTAGGACAGTATAATTAGTTATTTAAGGTAAGATGGCGCCTGCCCATTAAGGGCTTTGTAGGCGAGAAGAAGAATTTTAAATTATATCCTGTGTTCTATAGGGAGCCAGTGTACGGCAGCCAGAACAGGATGTGGTCCCTTTTCCTAACTCTGGTTAGTACACGAGCTGCAGCATTTTGAATCAGCTGAAGCGACTTAACTGACTTCTTGGTACACCCTGATAATAGAGAGTTACAATAATCCAGCCTTGAAATAACAAATGCATGGACTACATGCATTTCCAAACATTTGGACTACCTATGTTGCAAATGTATCATCTTTTCGATTTACACACGGCATCTATTGCACGTCTGTCCGTCCTGGGAGAGGGATCCCTCCTCTGTTGCTCTCCCTGAGGTTTCTCCCATTTTTCCCTTTAAACTACGGGGTTTTCTCCGGAAGTTTTTCCTTGTACGATGTGAGGGTCTAAGGACAGAGGGTGTCGTATTGTCATACTGATATTCTGTACAAACTGTGAAGTCCACTGAGACAGATGTAACATTTGTGATATTGGGCTATATAAATAAACATTGATTGATTGATTGATTGATAGCGCCAAATACCCACACTTTACCAACTTCCACCCAATCTCCCTGGAAGAGAGCAGGAGATTGGAGCAAATTGTGGTGGTGGCCAAACAGTGGTACTACACTTCTGTTGTAATCCGTAATGTCATTTTAGCCAAAAAATACTTTTTCCCATTGACTTACATTGGTATTGAGAAGTTTTTAAATCTGCGTACACTTTTTTTTTTTAAAGCTAAATAACTAAATAAACCTTTTTATTTCTTATTTACATCATCAGGGTTTAAAACCTGAATCCAGAGCTATTTCCCAAACCATTCCTTTAACTGAGCCGAGAGCAGACATCGGAGGCGGGGCTTAAGCAAAACTCAAGTGTGCATGCTCTATGGACCCATGACCTCGGATGATCCGTGTACTTTTTGAATCTTTAGTGGCACCATGTTGGGCTTCATGCGCCACAGAGCAACTCCCATAGGAATGACCAGGGCCTCGTCTCTTACGCTGTATCCAGTTCTCTTTATACATCAATGTCTCCACCCAAGAAGGGAAATCGACCAAATCAACCCAAATCCTTAACCTTAACAATATTTTTGTTTGAATTCACTAAGGTTAACAACTTTTTTAGTTTAGTTTGACAGTAGTGAAGGTCAACTGACCAAGCATCTCAAACTGGTTATTAGAGTCAAGCCCATCCCCTAAAATGCACAGAACTAAGAAGAGACTACAAGATATCTTTAGGGAGAGTAGGGCATTGTTGTCAGCGCTTACCATATTCAACCACCTCATGTCTCATTCACATTTAAGGGGAACAATTTATTTAATAATAATAATTTTTTGTAACAACTTACAGCTGTCATCTTGGCAGGTTGCCTCTAAAATAAACTGCCTATCCTAGCTTTAGCAGTCTGTGTTATGACTGCATGACACAAAAACATGATTTGAGAGCAGCAGATAAAAGGTGTGTTACAAACAAAGGCTTACATGTAGACAGGGGGGATGGAATCGACTCGGGAAACATCTCCGCTCTGCCCGTCATGTCGTTAAATACCATCCGGCAAAGTCACTGTGGGCAAAACAAACAAAATAAAGAGCGAATGAAAAACAAACCAACCTGGCAGCGGCACAAAAAAACTTGTATCCATCTTCCTAAAGTGCCTCAGAGCCCCATGGGCCCCATTGGTGATGACAGCTTTCTCCCAAACATGAGTCTCACCTCACCTTCACCTGTAGAGTGTGGATAAAAGGTGAGCCCTCCTATGTGAGTAAGCCTCGTCTGTGTTTGTTTTGGTCTGCCTTGGGGGACAGATTTCACTGGTTGCCTACAATGAGCAGGCATGTTTTAGCAGGATTTAAAAGCGACACACACACACACACCCAGCCCCCGCCAACACATCCAAAACTTTTGTTTACCTCCTCTGAACTGCAGAAGTGACGACACAGGATTTTGGTGGGCGCTCGAGGGCCCAGTTGCATGTCTCTCAGAGATTATTCCTCCGAAGTCTAGAAATGTGTCGCCAGATTTTCCTCAACTGAACCCAAAGGTCAAGGGGCTGAATAAGGACATGCTCCCTCTGTGTTACTTTCAGCCAGTGGTCATTTTGGTTTTACACACGGTGGGAGTGTGTGTGTGTATGACTTTCCTTAAGTCACTTTTCTCTTTGGCGCCAGCCTGTTTTATACGTCCCTTTTTGCTTAAGCTGCTGCTTCAATGGCAAAGATCTGGAGCCTAGCCAGCAGCCGTCGAGGGCAACAAATTGGACCCGGGCCCGCTGAGCGGCTCCGAGCTCCCAGTCTGACAACTGCTTTGATTTAGGGCCATGGCAGAGTATACGCACCGCGTGCCTCTCTACCTGCACCTTCATCGCTGCCAAGCTGCCATGCTAACAACTTTGATCAGAGAGTCATATTAAAATGAGCTGCTTCAATGCCCTTTTCTTGGCATCTGTACACTTTTTTGGTCTTTCTTGGTCGTTTTCTGAGTAAGAAATGAAAACACAGACACACAAAAGATGCACCTACACTTTTCCTGTGAGAATTTCTCATTCACTAGTACTAGGCTCAAGAGCTCATGTACGCACAAATGTGGGCAATTATTTGTTTATTTAAACATCGGAAAACTGTGGAAGATAAAGCATCTTTACTTTTTATACTTTCAGGTGTACAATCATGTATTCTTTATACATGATAGAACACATCATCGCTGTTTATTATAAACTTTGAAGTCCTCTTGTCAAATATGATTGTTTTAAGTATATTTTCAAGTAACTTACACTGGGTTAAGGGAGAACGGGCCAAAATGAATTTGATTTTGAAACAATAAGAGGCCTCCTGCTCTCCTCTTTGCTCCTGAAATGACTTAGTTGGCGACATTAAGCTTTCCTCCTGTCTTGACGAAGAATCAGGTTTGGCTGAGTGCGGCTTAATGAAGCGCCCTGCATAACCTCACCTTTATCTTCTTCATCTCCCTCAGCGGCAGACACTATGGTACTAACGCCCAGACCTTTTTGGAGAATAAAAATTCATCATCTATTTAAATAAATTATTTTGTCCTCTTGCTATGCTGTCTGACAGCCTTTTAACGGTGAAACTCTGCTTTTTACCATAAAAAAAGAGCTATCTTAAATGAATCTATCTTTGTCACATCTGTCTGATATTTATCAAAGTATGTTCTTTCTCACAGCCTCTCTTTGTCTTTTCTTTATTCCTTTCCAGCCCCCAGTGGTTGCGACTCTCACTCCTTTACCCGTGGAGAGCCGTGGAGCCATGGCAACCATCACCAAGTCTGTCCTACAGGTCGACGACCCCGACAACCCAGCCGATGTTTTGGTCATGGTCCTTGAACCGCCCCGTCACGGCCGGCTGACACGTCTACACGGCGACCGGACGCTCAGCAGATTCAAGCTGGAGGAATTGTCACGGGAACAGATCCAGTACATCCACGACGGCTCCGAGGGGGCGGAGGACGGGATGGTGCTGCAGGTCAACGATGGACACAGCTACAGGAATATTCTCCTCCAAGTCCACATCAATCAGAAGGTAGGGAGGACAGAGGGGGAGGATGGGAGATTAATGGCTCAGGGGTGATGTTTTACTGTAACACAAGTCTACAGTCTGTTAGCCAAGACAGACTCCTTTAACGTTGTTCTGTTTCTTACATTTTCTCTTGGCCATGGTGGTCGAAAAACTATTTTTTTTAAAGTTCAATTGTTGCCTCCAAAGCTTAAACTCGGCACACAAAGATAATAAAAACACGAAAAAATGTATTTTTTAAGCCTCTGAGTTTAATTTAGAGTCATCCCACTGCTCACTGGCTCCATGCAAGCATCTCTGGAGAGGAACAAGACCTGCATCGATCCTCCTATCAATACTGGATGACATTTCTCTGTGTTTCACAACTCAGCCAAATGATTGTGTTGCAGCTCAAAGATCCAGCATCCCTTATACCAACTATAGTTTTCAGACTGAAACGAAAAGGGCCCAAACAGATCAGCTTGTGGGATGAGCCGAAGTGCAGAAGTTCACAACAGATGTATTAAAAAGTGAGACTTACGGGAAGGGAAACTGCTGACTACACGTGAAAATAGAAACAAATAAGTTGTGCTTTTTATCTGTGGTTCTTTCTACAGATTAAGTGTCTATTTTACATGATTTTAGGGACAGCATAATTGGAATTTATTTTGGCATTTCAACATATTCTGAGCTCTCCCCGGCAGCAGAGAAAACTTGTGCTGAAGCGAACTTCATTTTCAAGCTGTAATTGTATGAATACAGGTTTGACTCATTGAAATAAACTTGACGACTTACTTCTGTATCTTTCCTCAAATTCAATAGATAGGAAGAGAAAGACGTTTAAAGTTGAGTAGTCACATTCAAGGTAGCTGAATTAGTGTCAAAAGAAAACTGATTTCTAAAAGCGATTCATTCACCTTGCTACAGAGACATCTTTAACATCCACTATATTCCTCTACACTCTTCTAATTGTCTCAACTTGAGCATTTATCACACGGATATGCTTGACAGTTTCCAGTTTCCACACAGTGTTCTTTGTTGACTTTATCCGTAAAAGTCGTTTGCTGGAGGCACAGGCTGATCCCCTCATGTTTAAGCACCGTATCAGAAAGAACAGGTCAGGCCTTTGAAATGGTAGCCGCTATCCCTCTTCTGTCATCGTTCATGTCTTCTGCTGAGGTTTTTCTGACAAGGATGCAATTATCTTGCAACAGGCACTGGCCACCGTGACCGGAGGGGGGGGGGATGTTTGGCATGAGACACATTTGGCAGCATACATTGCACTGGAGACAAGGAAGGACCTGCTTTCAATTTTGAATATGTCTAGACAGACAAGCATCAGAGACATACATGTGTGTAAGTTTGTGACTCAGTCTTTGTGGGGACCTAGGAGTAAGTTAAGTCTGAAAAAGGAAGGACACTTTGTCAAGGTTTTTTAGCTGCGTTTATATTCAAGGTCAGACCAGGTCCCTACATGACATTTTAATAAGAAGTTAAATACAAGTCATAATACATATTGTATCTCATTCAGTCCTCAAAACATGCTGAACCTGTAATGTTCTTACAGTACAAGGTCTCACATGTGTGTAAGTGTACAAACAAACACAGATAGTATTCCAAAGAAGTTCTCTCCTGCGTTCCGTCCCAGCAGTTTTCCAGCACATTCGTTTAGATGTTTATACACTGTTGCCCATAAAGTTGGAATCCATTTTGTTTTCAGACACATTCCTCTTTTTATTCCTATTTGATTTTCACTGTGGTATCTTTGAAAGAGAATGATCAACGAAGTTTTGAGAAGATATACACTTTAACTGTCAAGAATAAATCACATTGTGCCAATCATTTCACGAGAAGAGGTACAAAAATACTTTATTCCAGCTTTATGGGCAACAGTGTATGTGTGTTTATGCGTTCAAACTCAGTCTTGGTGGGGACCTAGGAGAAGGGACCGTTTGAAAAGTGAGGACACTTTATCGAGTCTTTTTAGCCGCGTTTACACACAAGATCAGACCAGTTCCCTGTATTATAATGTCTCAAAATATGCTGAACAAAAAAGGTTCTGTTCTTAGAGTAGGTGTTTCCAAGTAGTCAAATATTTGTTTGTGTTGTGACTTGTGTATTGACAGTTTTAAATCAGGTCTCACGTCTAAAGTGTACAAAGAAATATGGATATTATTCCAATGTTTTTTTTCTCTGCGTTCCTTGACCAAGATGGTTTAAAGCACATTGGTTTAAATTTCATAGAATTGAAATAGAAGCCAAACAACATCCAACCTCGTTGTGTGCCAGTTATACTTTTGCCAGAGAAACTTTTCAGTGATATATTTCCTTTGGTTTTGGAGGGCATCTTTGTTTGTATGGCTGCATACAGATGGTTTGCTTCGGGCTCAACTCCTCTGCTTTACCCTTCTGTAAATCAATAACATCCCACTCACAGACACACCAGTGTCCAGTTACGGAAACATTTCCTGATGCTGCATTCTGTCCTGCTTTGGACAGAGCAGGATGGACAGCATGATGGAACGCCGAAAGAATTATTTTTAATTATGTCGGAAGCTTTTTGGACAAGTCCCAGCAGTGTTCTCAATGCGTCTGGAAGCCACCCGCCTGATTTACGCAGGTAGATGGCTAAAGAATAGAGGTCGTTAAGGAAATAAAGTGGTGGGGAGCAGTTACTGCAGTGATATTGTCTGCTGGCAGCACCATAGAAAACAAAAACCTTTCACTGGTGTGAAGCTGTCCAGTTAAAGATATTCTGCTTTTTGGGGTTTCGCTTTCCTGTAGTGTGTTATTTAGGTATTTGTATATGTATATGGCCTGCAAAGGCTATAATCCCAATATAATTCCCGCTAGAGGGAATTTCTCTCCCTGCCTGAAAAGCCTCAATAAAACCAGTGGACTCTGGATTTATCTGATGTTAAGAGTACTGTTATGGAATTGTCTTCATGTAAGCACATATTTCATAAGATAATGCCTCATGCTAATTTAAACTTGCAATTGCATATATTTTTTTCAATATTACTATTAAACTGGGGAATTTTTATAGTGAAATCCATTGGCTTATCTTTTTTCTTTTTCTTTAGTGACTCCCCCCTTAAAACAAGAAAAGTAGAAAATGTATTCTGCTGTTGGATCATTTGAAAGTCAGTAGCACATCTGCATTTCCTTGCATGTTTTTAGCTTCCATTCATTAACTGCACTGTGTTGTACAAATGAACATACTATGTGCAGCTAAGTAACATCACCTCACAAGATTTTTGATATTCAAGTTCAGATTGAAGTTCCACCCCTAGCTGTTTTGGGTAACTGACAACATGCCAAGTCATCTAAAATAGCTGTAACACTGCCACTGCTCAGGAAGCAGTGCGGCTGCTGAGGAAGCCACTTTTAAAAGTCAATGGGAATAATATGCAAAACCATTCATCACCAAACTGTAGGGAAGTTGCATGGATTCGATTAGAACAATGGAAGAACATAAAAATTGACACAGTACAAACCAAAATTGTACTTAACGTTCAACAAAGACTTTATGAACCTTGGCTTCAAAAAAGCGAACATTAATAAAAGCCCCTGTGCCCTCATATTGGCTGTTTCTGAGTACCAGCGTCTTTTAGATTTTTCCAATGAGGAGATAGCTCCTACCGTCGCATGAGAAAAAACACTTCACCAAACGTCTTTTTTTTCTGAGTGCTCTGCAATTTCTGTGTGAAAATATCTAAACTTTTCGAAAAAAGCACCATTAATGTCACGGTAGAAATTGGAGAAAAAGCCTGTTTTTGGCATGTTTTTCAGACTATCATAACAAAGACCAAAAAGCCAATTTGTTTGAGCAGATCGACCGGGCAAACACTGGATGCTGCTGCCGGTGTGTGTTCAACTTTTATTGTCCTCCCTTTTCATCGGCTGTCAAACTGAGTGGTGAAGCTCATCCATACAAAGTAGAGAGGAAGTATCTTCTGGTTTAGGGAACTTAGTGAAAAAACATTGTTGTACAAATATTGAATAGCACAAATAAACCATAAAAGGCAAGGGGGCATGTATGTCATACAAAAGAGGTGGTCAAGATATCTTTGTAAGGAACGCTGAGTGTAGGCTGTAGCTTTCGGAGCTTGGCACTCATTGTCCTTCCAAGCCCACCATCCAGGCTGTAGCAGCGGCGCTCAGTGCGAGGCTGTTTCTGGGACAATAGGCCTTGTGAAAGTGGGATTACTAAGCTCTAAAGCAGGAGGCTAATCAGACCCTTAATGACCCTCTGATGGATGGACTCACTCTCTCCTGAGCCCTGAGCCCTGAGCGGAGCTGCTGCTTGCCGGAATAGGAAGCAGGACCCTTGGCTTTCAATTACTGTCACAGGGAGAACACTTTGAGCCTCTGAAAGACCCTCGGGCTCTTCTGTTTCTCTGCAGCAATGGAAGGGAATTAGATATTTTTTTCTGATCATTCATCCAGCTTTGGTGGGCTAATGGCTCAGCTTTATTGTCAAAGATCGTTTAGGTCTTCTCCTGCTGAGCGCTTGGAGAATATGAAAATTATTTTTGGAAGATTCCTCTTTTTGGAAGATTCCTCTTTTTGGCGATACTGCACATCCAAAGCCTGTGATTACATTTTTCGATTGCTGTGATTTGTTTCTGTCAAGCTGGCGGTCACAGAGCCCTGATGTTTACTTTTGCTGCGTGGTCTGATTTCAAGACACCACAGCGGCATGTTTCATTTAGATTAAATTATAATATGTTATAAAGGTTAAATCTCCATTCTGTGACTTTCAACGGTTTGACGTGTCCATCACCCCTCGCCTCCTGGAATTATGGATTATGAGAGATGACAATGCCACTGTCATTACAAAAGCATGACCATTCTGGCCGGCTGCGAGCCAATGTTCTATGGATGGCGCCGACTCTTTATCTCGACAAAGTCATTTATTTCTGTTTTCGTGGACTGCAGCCAAAACCTCTCCATCCAGTACAACTCTATTTACAGTCCATCTCAGGCCTGCTGGCTCAAAGCCCTTCAAAGGTCTCTGATTATGCAATTTTCATGCATTTGTTCCCAAATTTGCTGCGGCCAAGGAGAGACTAATGTTGTTTAGGTGGTTTTTCCATGAAATACTTTTGGCCAACATAAGGGTGTGAACTTTTTGCATGCTGCATGGGCTAATGGCCTTCAATTATCCCAACCCCCTCACCTCCTGCCTATATTTAACACTAATAGATCATCAATTGATATCATTTTTATATATGTTATTGATTCTCTAAAAGTTGACTGCAATCTGATACATTTGCCATTTAGCTTGTTGGGGGTTTCCCTTTCCTGTAGTGTGCTATATAAGGTTTGGTGCATGTAAAATTTGTTTATGGAGTTTAAAAAATATATCCTTAGGAACGTGATATTGCATTTTTCTTTTTGCATGTATTGTTTATAACCCCCATATTAATTTGACAGCTTTTTAATTACCACATTTTTCTATTTTCTTAACTGAGAAAGCACCTTATCTGCGCTTATCTCTCAACAATCTGAAATTAAATCCTCCAAATTCCCTCTCAGAGGGAAAAATTACCAAGTGGAGTTGCAGCTGCAGGACAAAGAGCCAGAGGTCTGGGGAAATCAGGAGGATTGGCACATTTGTAAATCCTAAATGCTGTTTCTGGGTTTCTGAGAGCCCTTTAGAGACTTTGGTGTTCATCGGGAGAGGCTGATAATCTCCTTGATGATGTGGTCCTCTGAGTTAAAAGCCTGCCTTGCTGACTTGTGTGTTTCCTCTGCTTCTCGTCTGGAATGATTTTCCTGCTGCTACACTGAAATAGTGTGATATCGGATGAGCCACACGGCAGGCAGAAGAGCCACAGATGGCCGGCAGGTTGTTATCTGCAAACACAGACAGCCACACACGCACACACTCAAACTCTCACACACCTGGACACACTCTTGTAATCTATTATCACCCACTGCCACAGTGTTTCTGGCATTGCACTGATCTCCTGCAGAAAATAGCAAATGAACACGTTTTGGGTTAGTAGCCCATTTTCTGCTTCTTAATGCGAAAACAATCATTAATTTAATATCCACTTAGTTTCTAATAAGCCAACAAGTCTGCATTGATTCAAGTTATTGTTAATTTAATTATTTTGGTCTTACAATATGACAACCCAAAATGTGTTATTATTTAAGTTATAAACGAGCACTTTGCTCTGCATCGGCCAATTGGTTTGCCTTCAGACCCAGGTACCCCTAAACTAAAACCTGTTTGCTATCCTTGCCCCAAAATGGCTGAACGAGCTCCCAGTTGATATCAGGACAGCAGAGAGTCTATACATCCTCCGTCGCAGGCTGGAAACTCACCTGTTTGGACTTAACCTTGGCCAAACAGGTTTGTAAGTGCTCTTGTGTACGTAGCACTTACAAACGTTTGGCATTAAGGGAAGCTAATGCTTTGGCACTTAATCTAGTTGGGCTGATAGATAGAAAATGTACCTACAGGATTCTTGCTTTTCAGCAAAAAGCGTCAGCTAAGTTAAATGTAATATAATGTAATGTAAATCCTATTAGAAAGTGGTACCAAAGTGTTTTTCAATAGGCAAACGTTGCCTTAAACATGTCAGCTCTAATGGTAGTTGTATAGAAGTCTATGAGAAAATGACACCACTTCTCACTTGATTAATTACCTCAGTGATAGTTTTCGTAATGACTTAATGGTCTTAACTGCTTGTTTTAAGTCTTGTTCAATACAGCATGTACATTTTAATGTTGGTCCTATTCTGTTTAAAATGTAGGATTTTGTGTGCAGTGTATGCATTAAGGTGGGGCTACCCTCTGATTGACTGTTTGTTGGTCCATGATTTTTCGTAGATGTTGAACCCATTCATAGTGTGTTTTCAGTTCTGGAGGGTTAATTGGAATATTTGTGTCATGTTTAGTTGTACTTAGCTCCACCCTGTGATGTTGATTTTGATCCCTGAAAAACAAAGCTGCGTCTGTAAATGTACCAAATTCTGTAGCTACAGTAGCAGTAGTCCCAAACCAATGAGGGACGCCATGGTGGCCACTTCCACTTTTTATATTTGGAGTGTACAGTATATAATGAATTTAAATGCTATTGTTGTATACATGTGTACAGGGACCTTTAATTTAGTCCACATGTATCCTGTTGAGTAAGGGAAAGTCACATCACCTGTCAGCTAATGATGATTTTGTTGTGCATATCCAAAATGTTGGTAAAATAGGATCATTGTTTTCCAGTGTTTTCTTACTGTATAAGATTTTCCCAGGCAGTATCCAGTAAACTATTTTTGACACAGAGATGTAAGTGTGGAGCTAATGTTTACAGAATAAATAGCTGGTTGTGTTTTTCCATGCCCCAGAAGTGTGTCCTACCTGTTTGTATTCAAGCAGCAGGGTGACACAGTGAGTAAGAGAGTAGGAGGTCTAGTATCAAACCTTCCCTGACGGCAGGCATCTTCCCTGCTGATCAGTCCTCCAGCGACACTGAATCATCCACAGCTCCGTGAGTTTGCTGGGGAGGATCCTGCTCTTTGTTCTCTGCTTCGGAGGAGGGCGAGCAAAACGATGAGTTACTCTGTCTCAGGTCAATACAGCATCACCAAAACAAGTCAGATTCCAAAGTTGTGGTCTCAGACAGAGAAAGCACAGATTGATATATTACTTCCGATTGGTGGAGCTGACTCCAGGCTTAGCGCTCAGGTACGCTGCCTCTGATTGACAGGGCTTTACGACAGGCTCCTGGGACTCACAATCCTGAGGTTACAACAGATGTGGAATCAAACAAGCTGCACAAACTGTGACAAAACAAAGTGAAAGTGGCATCCGGCTGCACCCGAGGAACAAGGAGTCTGCTTTGATTTCTCTATATACCACATGGGGTTTCTCAGTATGAGTAATACTCAAACATATTGTTCAGTTCACTATGTTTGAGACTAAATTTAGATGAATAACCCTTGATTGTGTTACTGCACCTGCGGCTAATTCATGCTAACGTCATTGGCATCTGTTAAGCTCTTTGCTAGGGAAAAAAATGGCAAGCTGGAGAGGATATGTTTTAATTTCAAATGCTAACAAATCATCCTGTCAAAGTTTTCTTGTGGACTTTGTAGAACTGGCTGTATCAAAATGGAGGCCGACCACAATGTTAAACGTTTTCAAATTCATATTTGTGTGTTTCAGGCTGCTGACGCTCCACAAGTGATGTCCGTGCCAATGACCTGGGTAAAGGAAGGAGGCATGGTGCGCCTGGATAAAAAATACCTGCAGACTGACTACAAGGGAGTCAGCAGCGAAGACATCGTGTACACCATCGTCGTCTCAGACGGACAGCCTAAATATGGTACACCCTTTTTCACAAACATGTTATGCTTTCTCAAAAGATTCACATATTTAGAGATCTGCAAGATTGCATAATCTTCATCTTGGCTTCAGTTTGGTTGCAGTTTTTTTTCCTGCTTTTAAAAAACTATATTGTTGGGTTATCTTTTAACTGATATCAGGACATTTAAAAACATCCTCTTGGACTTTGAGAAACTGCGATGTTCGCTATTTTCTGTCATTTCATAGACCATACACCTAATCTAGAAAAATTATCAAAATATTTATCAATTATGATAATATTTGTTAGAGGCAGCCCTAGTTATTAGCCAATATAGAAGCCCAAAAAAACACAGCCATGTTTAATTTTTTTTTTAAAGCACTCCTGTCCTTGATCCTGGTTAGTTATCATCTGGACATTTGTTGACATTAAGTGAGAGAAACAGCTCAACCTTCCCCCTTTCTCTGTCTCAGGTGAGGTGGTGTTGGTATCCATGCCAGCTGATGGCCCCTCAGAAGGCTGGCGCCCGTTGCTAAGCGATGACCGAGGCTTCACGGCCACCACCTCCTTCACTCAGCAGGATGTAAACGATGGCACAGTCTGGTACCGCCACTTCGGCAGTGATTCAAATAGCGACTCCTTCCTGTTCCAGGTCAGTGCTGACTCGCATGATTTAATAAGTTCATTTTTTCTGAATTGTTTTTTGTGCTGTAATTGTAAGTTATTCAGGCTCACAAGAATACAGAGTGTTCAATAGCATATTTTATTATTTTCTTGTGATTTAGAAATGTAGTTGTGATCTCAGTTAAGTGCAACAGCAACGATCATGGACCATCAAAAGAAAACAACATTCACAAGCACATGCGGTTAGATGTTCACTACTCATTTAATCTATTTATTTAAGATGTTTTTTTGGGCCACCACTGCTTTTTTATTGAAGAGACAGAGTTGAAGGGTGGAGGTAAATGGTCCTGAGCCGGATTCTAAACCAGGTTCTCCAAGCAAAATAATTACCAAGTCTTGAAGCGGCCCTACTATGCTCTTTGGGTTTTCCCTTTCCTTATCGTTATATAGATTTGTGTGCATGTAAATGGTCTGCAAAGGCTTGAATCTCAAAGTTTCTCCAGAGGGAGTTTCTCTCCCACACTCGCTCCCCTGCCTGAAACGCCTGAACTGCCTGAAATTGGACTCATTTGTTTATCTTCGTAACATGGTGACATCACTATGTTACACTTTCGCTTGTATAGGCTAGTGCTCCAACACATTGTATGTGATAGGCTGAGGGGCGGGACATCTCTAAGCGGTTGAGCAATCATAACAGAGCTGGCCAGCTAACCAATCCGAGCAGACTGCGCTCTGGTTTCAGACAGAGGGTGAAAAGAGGTGCTGCAGCACAGGCAGTATGAGAAAAATAAAGACCTTTGCAAAGTGTCCTTTAGTGTGATGGCAATAATAAATACTACCCGCTTTGTTGTTATAATTGACGTATTATAATTCATAATTCTAAATTCTCAGAATGAAATGATTTCAAAAGAAAGACAAATGTTAAAGAGAAAGTTACAAATTGCTAATTGAAATATTAGCTTCATTTGTTTGACTTTTAAACTAATGGATAAAGGCACCAGCTGAATCTTGAGTTCACCTGCAGTACAGTAGGCCATTATATAAAGTAGTTTGTACACTATCGGGATAAACACATGACAAGGTTGTTTTTTATCCTTCATTTGGGTGCGTAGTACTGTACGTATACAGGTTGGGATAAATCCTCCGTGGGACGAGGAAACCTCAGGAGACCATTAAAAGAACGTCTCACTCTGAAAGAAAAGGGGGGAGATGGTGACACAGATGCGTTTCGTCGCTCCTGCTGTTTTCTCTCTCTCCGCAGTGTTATTTGAAGTTCACGCTGTTACTCGTGTTCCCATGTTCCCCTTTGTTTACCTCTCCTCCATCTCCAGCACGTCTCCTCCTGGCTTGATTTATTTCTTCCTCCCTTCTCCTCCTCTTGTCTCTCCTTTTCACCTCTATCTGCCTCCACTTTTATTTGTATTATTACCATGAAATTGTATCTATGCGGTTTATAGGAACCCTCTAAAATATGTTCTCTGTTTTGTAATACACAACTAGTCGCTGCTCGCCGCTGAGAAGTTATTTTATTAGGGACCACATTGTGTGTTTCCTTTGCATCCTTACTTCTTTTCTTTTCTGCAGTGGATTTGTTCTTCCTTAGTTCAGGCTTGGCTACAAACTTAATGTCTGACTCTTAGGCACTTCAAAGCGACTTATCTTGATTAGCACTAATGACCCCAAATTACTCGCAAATTGGCTCCCGATCCGATACAATCCCAGTTAAACCGATGCAGCATTCATCACGGCGCAGTTAGAGCGTTTTCATGCCACTCTTCACCTCCGCCGCATTAGAAAAACAAAAGAGGCAGCCAAGAGCTTGCAGCGACATCTAATCATCTCTCTCCCTCCGTCCAGCCACCCACATTTTGGCTCCATCCATCAGGGCAAATGTGTTTCAATTACACAGTGCTGGATTCGGATAAAATCCTCAAGTGTCTCATCATTTTGACAGGAAGTAAGAATGCAGAGGGGGGAGAGAAGAGGCTGAAGGCCCGGCCACAAACTGGAAGCGTTTGTGCTGTTGTCAGACGTGGTGATTATACTTGACAGTTTGTCAGGGTGGTATTATTGTGCTCCTAAGTTTTTGGTCAAAGTGCTTGTCGCCTTGAAATGATTGATTTAAAAAAATATCTGCTCCTGCAACTTGGAGCTAAACAAAAGTGGGCCGGACAGCACTCCTTATGTTTTCGCACACATCGCATACATCTTTATTTGAAGCAGTGAGATGGTAGTTTGATCTTAGAGTGAAAATATGTTCCTTTTATTGAAAATGTATTTTTTTGGGGAACCAGTGCCTTTGTTGAAAGGAGTAGACAGATGGGATGACATGCGGCAAATACGGAAACCTATGAGTTCTAGTATCGTCCAATGTGAAAGCCCGGTATACCCTAACACCTTAGCAGCAGCAGAAACTCAAACAGGAACATTCCTGTTGTGCCACTATGAAGTTGAGAAAAGTTTACAAAAAATGCAGCTTACTTTGCAGCTATCAGAAAATAGGATCCGTACACTGTATTAAGAGCTTGTAGATATTTTAATCCTGCAATTTTTCCAAAAAGATCTTCAGCTAGCAATGTCAACACCCTGTCCTATTATTAGTATATATTGACTAGTGACTAGCGGCCCATTCATTTTAATCTTTTTTCCTCACACTTGACCTGTTTCTATCATCTGCCTCATGGACTGAAAATATGCTAGAAAGAAAAAAGGGACTTCTATATTAAAGAGCCTCATGGTATATACACTAATTAACAAAGGATTTCTTCCCTGTCCCCTCGTAAAAAGGGGCATTTTTCACTCAGTTTCAAACGTATTGGGGTGTTTGCAGTGTCAAATCTTTAGTGTTTTGTGAATCCGACCTTGATGCACGAATCAGAGCGCTGTCTGTGGCCACAATCCGTTATTATTCAATTTAGTATTTAAAGCTGCAGGTCTCCAGATGGAAACAAAAGGAAACTGTTGCAAAATGAAGTCAACTGCACTCATTTGACCTGATGACAGTAAACTACAAACAACAGCCACATCTTTATTTGGTAAACAGAGCCTCATAATCCCTGAAAATGAATGCTATTTTAACTGTTGTGATTTCAAAGAGATCCATGTATACTCCCATTTGCCGTGTACCTTTATTCATACATTTTCTTTTATTATTATAAGTTATTAATTTTGATTTCGGACAGCTTTACCCCGCACAGTTACCTGTACTTTCCATAAAGTGGCAGTCCAAAGGGGGAACATGCACCTGTTTTAAGAAAAAACAAAACATCCTGAGATAAATTGAAAGAAAAATACCCACAATTCCCTGATTTAAGATGTGACACATTTCATTTGTGTTGGTCAGGGTGATTTGTTGCATTAGGGTGTATATAACGTATTATACGTACGTGATTTTATGTTGAATTGAATCAACCAAATAATCCATAATGTATCTGCCATGCCACCTCCTATAAATCTAGCTGACTCAGTACTGACTTTGATGGTAACACCATTACTCGTGCTCGATGGCGCTGACTCCAGGCTTCACACGCTCGTTACATTACTTCTGAGTGACAGAGCTGACTCCAAGTTCTCGAACTCAAATGCCAACAAATGCCACTGATGTGACAGGAACAAGCAGCCGCAGCGGAATTAGGAAATGAGGACAGAAATGGTCTTTAAGAAGGAACAAGCAAGGCTGCAGCTGTTGCTCGTATACAGCAAATCAGTTCGAAAAAGCAGTTATATATTGTGGACAGCTTGAGTAAGAGAAATATAGCACCAGTTTAAGATAAAAGTTACATTAAAACGGACTACTTTAAGAAGCGTGAGCAGAAAGCAGTAGAGCCAAATATCAAAGTGTAGTTTGAATCTAGTCATTTAGGCGGAGGGGATTACACAAATCCAAAAGATTCTGCCTCACTAATCAGTTATTAAATTAACATAATCTTACATTCTAATTTAAATCATCAGCTGCATTATAAGCAAGGAAAAGAGCAAAGGTCATGACCTCAGCACAGTGCTGGAAAGGAAACACTGTTGAAGAGCAGGAAGACGAAAAAGAGAAAGAGAAAAGGGGCTCTATACAGTATACTGTATATTAGGGCTGCTCGATTATGACAAAAATCATAATCTCGATTATTTGGG
This sequence comes from Notothenia coriiceps, assembly GCF_000735185.1. Classification (NCBI taxonomy): domain Eukaryota; kingdom Metazoa; phylum Chordata; class Actinopteri; order Perciformes; family Nototheniidae; genus Notothenia; species Notothenia coriiceps. The sequence continues at coordinate 10,732 of NW_011366586.1, read as the reverse complement.
TCAATAATTGAAATGACTATTATTCATTATCCAAGGATTATCCATTTACTTTGAAAACATCCATTTATTGAAAAACAGTTGATTATCCTGAACTTTAAGTATAATTCAACTGAAAAACCAATAAAAAAAAATAAAAAAGATAATCGTTTTATTTTGATTATGTTGTTTTCATAATCGTTGCAAGCCAAAATCCTAATTGCGATTGAAATATGATTAATTGAGCAGCCCTACTGTATATACCTTAATAATTAAGTGAAAATGTTAATGTTACACCTGACAACAAAAAGGGAGAATCAAACATTTACTTACCACTTAACTTGGATTTTTTCCCCTCTGTCGACGTGTTGAAAACCTCTTATATTAAATATAAAGGGGCCCTATTATGCTCATTTATCAGGTTCATTTGTGTATGTTGTGCTTCCAATGTGACATGTCTCCATGCTTTAATGTTCAAAAAGCTCTTTATTTTTCTCATACAGCCTGTGCTGCAGCACCTCTTTTCACCCTCTGTCTGAAACCAGAGCCCAGTCTGCTCTGATTGGTTAGCTGGCCAACTCTGTTGTGATTGGTCAACCGCTTAGAGTTGTCCGGCCCCTTTGCCTATCATTTACAATGTGTTGGAGCGCTAGCCAATAGAAGCGCAAGTTTTAAATAGTGATGTCGCTATGTTCCAGAAGTAAATCAAGGAGTCCAATGGAGGCGTTTCAGGAAGTGTGTGGGACTTTAAATAAAAAAGTCCCACTGAATGCTGGGTATTCTTTTAAATTTACTGAAAGATCAGAATGGTTCAAGATGGTTAAATAACACCTTTATGCACCCTGTTGTATACTTTACATTTTCAAACAGATACTGAAAAGTAATCAGGGGCTAAGTAGTTGAGGTACGAGAGAATCTGCCTGGATACAGATAGCTACATATGCATGACAATGACATCATTATATCTCCTTTATTCATAAGTTTCTGTGTTTGTCCCTGCAGTGCAGCCTGATGAGTCCCATTTACACACTGTCACATGTTTTCATCACATCTGCTGTATCTCACTTTCTCGAGAACCTGTCATCAGCTCTTTCACTTTTAAATTGTTTATAATACCTGAGCCAGTTAACAGCCAAGAAAAACTTTCATTGAGATAATGTGCTTGCTAAAATACATCAAACTTCAACATAGGAGAAGTTCAGGAGAGTAGAGGTGAATCTAAAGTGTTTTCTCTAACATAAGGTGTGTGTTTGTGTGTGTGCAGGTTTCCACAGAGGCATCCCAGGTTATTCAGAGCGATGCTCAGACCTTTACCATAGGAGTCCTGCCTCAGAGCCCAGGATTCCCCCAGCTGGCCCCTGACTGCGATCTACAGGTCACGGTAAGGGACAAAAGTTTACCAAAAATCAGATAGGAGTTTGAAACAGTGTAATGTAACAGTACCATTACAGTGGGAGTGCATTGAGTCATAACTCAGCTATGAAAGCAGAGGTCTAGGGGAGAATATTGCAAGCACAAATTCAAGAGAACAACTTTTGGAGGGCCTTAATTTAATAAAAAGAGTTTGGGGACAAAAATGCATGATTGTGCATATGAACAAATACTGTATGTGGACACCACACTCACTTTTTCCTGTATTATATTAGCATAAATCCCATAAAGTTATGAAATAAAGAAACCATCATCATTACCTATCCATCAAAAGTCCACATTTCTATTTTACTGTCAAATATAATGAATACAATCTTAGCTGTCAGCTGCATACAGATCAAAAAGCTCTTAAGAATAATCAAGTATTAAGAATAATCCCCTTTTTTATCAAATAAAGACAATAGAAAATATCCCTATTGCCCCGTCAATGAGCTGCTGATATTGAGATGGTCAAGTGCGCATGTAACCAAGTCAAGGTGCATTGTGGGACATATTTATGGAGTGTATAGGGTCATGGAACTGTATGCATTATATTATTTGCAAGCTCTCGCGGGCCCAAACAAACATTGGGGCGGCCGGATTTGGCCTGCGGGCCTTGAGTTTGACATATCTGATGTCAAGTGTCTTTAACCCAGAAATAATGTCAGTATCCTGGGGGATACAGTCATATGACAGGCTGTGTCCATGTGTAAAATGGGTGTAATAACAGTGTTATTAGGGTGTATTATTGGTGTAACACGGGTCTAATATGGGTTTATTTACAGTGTACTATAGGTAAAATAACAGTGTAACATGGTTATAATAAGGGTGAAATATTGGGGTAACCTGGGTGTATGAATGCGTGATATGGGTGTAATAGCAGTGTAATATGGGTGAAATTTAGAAATTAGCAATCAATGTGTTTTCCAAGATATTTATATGTGACCTTAAAACGCCCTATACTGTATAAATGTATCATTACTTAAAAGCAATACATGGGCATCAGTTTAACATACATATTCTTTGTGAATTCTTAAACACATTAGAATTATCTTCCTTGTATATTATTATATTAATTTAATCTTGCATTTGCACTAGAGGCCAACCACTGCTTTAGAAATACTGTCCAATACAAAAACACATACTATGAGTACCTCAACAGAGCACACCTGTCAGTAATCATTTATGATGTGCAATAACTTTCTAGATATTTATTTTTAAAAGTTTGTATTACTAGTTCTCAAACCTGGGAATCCCAATATGCTCAATCTGGCTCATTGAAGTCAGACTGACCTTAGCTCACTTTATTTTAGACTCCCCTGGTTTCACCGTCCAGTAAGTCTGTTTCTATTTGGAACTGCACATGGATCCCTCAGCTATCACAATAATCATATGGGGTGTATCGCTGCAGGAAGATATAGTTGCCGTCTCATCTCAGAGTGTGTGTGTGTGTGTGTGTGTGTGTCTAGATCGGAAGAGCGGTTCAGCNTTGGAACTGCACATGGATCCCTCAGCTATCACAATAATCATATGGGGTGTATCGCTGCAGGAAGATATAGTTGCCGTCTCATCTCAGAGTGTGTGTGTGTGTGTGTGTGTGTGTGTGTGTGTGTGTGTGTGTGTGTGTGTGTGTGTGTGTGTGTGTGTGTGTGTGTGTGTGTGCAGGCGCTGGAGGATCGGGTAACAGAGATAACGCCTTCAGCTCTGTCCTTCGTGGACTCTGAGACTCCCAGCGAGAAGCTCATCTACAACATCACCAAACCCTTGCCACAAGGACAAGGTACACACACACACACACACACACACACACACACACACACACACACACACACACACACACACACACACACACACGCACACACGCACACACACACACACCTCGACTCTTATAATGTGAACAGCTCTAAAAGGATTAAAATCTAAGTTCTGTCAAGGGGCAGGCTCATTATAATTAACATTTAAGGGCTTCTGACCTTCTGACTATAATTCCTTGAGTTAATGTTTTATACTCTACCTTTTGTAACCCTTAAAATATGTTTTGTATCCTTAGGGATACAGTCATTTGACAGACTGTGTCCTTTTAAATGTGGTTGTGATAACAGTGTAATTAGGATTTAATATGGGTTTAATTGGGGTATATCAGTGTAATATGGGTGAAATATTGATGTTAGATGGGTGTAATATGGGTTTAATAACAGTGTCATATGGATGTCATGTAGACATAAAAGTTGATGATTTCAAATGATTGTATAAGTAATTAAGTAGAAGTTTATTGCCTTGCTCACATGTTTACACAGACTTGGTGTATCATTTCCAGCTCTCCGTCTAATGAAAGGAAAAAACGATTTACAATAGGTCGTATTCATCAACTAATGGGCTGATACATCTGGGAAGAATTTTTTTTTGAACAGAGCCATTGAGGGGGAGTAAAGAGTCAGATTAAGCAGCAGCCGTTTGTCATGAACGTTTTATTTTCTGAAATTAGATTGGAGACATTTGTTCTGAGTTAAAATCCCTCTCTAAAGCCTCTTTCAACTTTCCATCTACAGTTTTGTGTTATCCATCCAAAACAACGTTGGGTTTTTGGACTTTTCTCTATCTGTTGAGCAAAAAAAGATTATTTCTGCCCCTCAGAACACACTGTATTTATCTTTAAGATGCCTGTTTCCTGCTGTGTCTGCAGGTGCGATCGAGCATGTGGACAGGCCGAACACACCGGTGACACATTTCACTCAGGCGGACGTCAACGATGGCAAGATCCTCTACAGACCCCCTCCGGCCCCTTCACACCTGCAGGAGCTCTACCAGTACTCCTTCATTGGTGAGACACACACGCACAGTTAGAGTGAGGAGTGTGTGGGAGGGAAAGAACCCAAAAAAGCATAATAGGGCCCCTTTAGGAAAATAGATCAAATGAGTTGTTATGAAACTAAATAAGTTTAAAAAAAAGTCAATGTTAACTATGGTTTCACGCGTTAAACTGCTTGTTTGTTCGACAGAATAATCCTCTATTGGATGTAATGGTGAGGAAAATTCCCCAACAGGCTTTATACAAGAAAATATTTTTCATGATGACACTCAACACACCTAGTTTTATCCTTCTCATTAAATGGATGTGAAGTAGTCTTCTTTGATAGAGCCTTTGCTGCAGGGTCACAGGTTTCACCCTTTGCCAAAACAGATTCTAACAGTTTACCTTATGGCAATGGCTTCATTCCTTTACATATTTCCTTTATTAGGATCTCTACTCGGATATTCTTACACACAAACTTCTCTGCCTCGGTCTTGTTGGTCAACTACTCTTAATCTTAAAGTAATGTCCATTATCCTGCTCGTATTGTTACATAACACACTTATGAATATGAATAAATATATTTGTATCCGCTGAATGTGGATAGTGATAGCCTATGTGAAAATGAACTAAATTAGTTCAGAAAGTCTCATATTGCCCAAAATAAAAACACCTTGGTTCACCGTAGGATCTAGTTCATAAAAATAAAGCATCACAGAGTCTGTCAAATGAAAATCTGCATGCAGTCACATGTTTTTGTTCTGATTTATTAAACCACTCTGGATTTTTACATCCAATCAAACGTAATTAATCTGAACAGGCAGCAGTGGCAGGGTTTATTTTTAAACAGTTTTTAGCTGAGCAGCCACGTATTGGTCTGAGCAGTCTGCCGTTATCCACCACAAACACTTTCTGTGGAAACCAAATAAGAACTCCAGCTTAAAACACTGAATAGCTTTTCTAAATTCACCGCTTAAAACCTTCAGACCTCAGAGCATGTTATTTTCAAGTGATTAAGTATTCAAAGAGCGGCTGCAAGCTCTCAATTACTCATGATGGAATACTTCACCTACTCATGTCCTGCGTAATGGTACATCTCAAATTACTTAAGTGATTATTTGAGTCACTTTTGGCTCTAGAGCAGCGGTTTTCAAAGTTTGAGGCACGCCTCCCCGGGGGAGCACCAGAGAGCTTCAGGGGAGGCGCAGCGTGAGAAAAAAATAAAGAGAAACAGTGAAATCTAGCTAGTTAACTTCAGCTGACTTTATGCGAGCGGCAACATGGATCGATTTTTAGTGAAGTTACCTAAAGTGAGAGAAGTTTCCTCGCGATTGAGAAAATGGAGGAAGTATGACCACGATTATTTGAAGCTAGGATTTTCATGGACCGGTCCTGGCAGAGGCGGACTGGCCATCTGTGTGTTCTGGAGAATCACAGAACGGCCGGTCGTCAGCCGGTCGTCAGCGGGCCGTTGACGGCCGGCACCGCTCTTTATTTTAATTGTAATAATACTTACTTTGATCAAAAGCAAGTACGGGGCAAGGCTGCAGCCAGAGGATGATCTGCGTTTATTCCTGTCTACATTGCATCCCCGCATCATCCGCCTGTGCGCATCAAAGACGCAGACTCATTGTTCCCACTAAAGTAGGGGATGAGTGTAATAAGGAGGCAAAGTGTGTGTTGCCGGGAGCATATAAGGATTTATCCACGATGTTGAAAATGTTAAAAATGTTTTTAAAAAATGTTAAAAACATAAAGATAAAAAGGGTTTAAAAAAGTTATTGTTTAATGTTTTAAGGAGGTGACGCTACTCAGCCAATCAAATCGGTGCAGTCAGTGAGTCAGCACGATATCCAAACACACAGAGACGAGACGAGAGGAGAGAAACAGTCGGAGTCATTTCAAATGGCGTGCTCAAAAAAGAGAAAGGTAGACAGCGAAAACAGACATTTAATGACATGTTCTCTTACTGGACCTCTTTGAAATGCAATTGAATACCCCTACATTATAGCAACAACAACAACAACAACAACAATAATAATAATAATAGCAATGATAATTGGGAGGGGGTGGCGCGGCTGTTCTTATGTTCTCTGAGGGGAGGCTCACCTTCCCACACTTTGAAAACCCCTGCTCTAGAGGATTGTTGCCCATAACTTGGACCCACTGTATCAGCTCGTACTGCCCTCGCTGAGCACAGGTCTGCGACCTTGGGCTGCTGTGCTCTGTGTTTTCTCTCCTTATTCCTGCCTGTTGGCGTCAGCTGATAGAGGTTTTACAGTGCTCTGCCTGTTTTATCTTGTTCTGCACAATGTTGAATACTCTCTCTGAACCAGCTAAATGCATGGGACTTGGTGAGAGATCTTACGAGTTGGTTTGGGCCAGCCCTGTGTCACCTCCTGGCTCCAGCACATGTCTTTGTCAGTCCTCTGGCCGTAACTTTCATTCTTCAGTGTTTGCCATCAAGTTCCAGCTCTCCCGTGACTCATTGTGTTTCGACTCCATGCTCCAGAAGTTTCCATTACAAGGACAGCTTTTTAACATATTGCCTGCAATACAAACAACCAGAGACAATGTATCTTCGTTGTGTTTGTTAGCAGATGCTATCATGTGAGATATGGGAACATTTCAAGCGTAATGCACTTGCAACTTCAGTCCATACCATTTTTATTTCGCCCCTCAGTGTCGATCTCTCCGAAGGTCACTTGACTTTTAGAGAATTGTTTTTGTTAGTTGTTTACCTTTTTTTAATGGATGTTTGTCCGAACTGCACAGTATGAACATGTTCGTGAATTTAAAACACAAAGTTGTTTTTTTACATAAATAAAACACCTTCAATCTAACGGCAGTTCTTTTTAAATCAAAGGAAATTAAAAAACACAATTAAAAATATGAGTGGCAGCACAGCTTCTCTGGGACACAGAAAACTGCCCTTTTTACGTCAAATAAAATAATTATAAAAAATAACGATTTGAAATACATTTGGCTCAATTTATTTGATTCAATTCATATGAACTTAAACCGGCTTTGATCAGACGTTTAACAACAAACTTGTGTGATGAGTATGTTTTACTGTTAGAGGGTTCAAAATCATATCTTAGTTATTTTTATATTTCATATGCTTTTTAAAGATAACTCATAATCCAAGATCAAAGATGACTTTATTTTCTCTTCTCCAGAGGAAGGCTTTAGAGCAGTAAATCACCCACATTGCCTCCTGACTTTTATGCATTATAGCAACATCGTTCAGTTTTTATGTTCACTGCAACGCCCTGTCAGCTCTGCCTCCATCCACTGTTTTTTACTTTTATCACCTCACAGCTTTAAAATGTTATATTTCTTTTAACCCCAACAGGTCTGCCCGAGTCGCTGAGTGTCTATTTCACAGGTAAACACTTCATTCTCCTCTATTTAGTGAGAAGAAGAGGAGGAAACTCTTCTTCATCCTTCCATCCTTAGTCTCATTTTCCCTCCTCAGCGCCTTCTCTGACCTCAATCATCTCCCTTATATTTCTACCTGAAATATTGATCCTCTCGTTCCTCAATCTTCTCCTCTTTGTTCTCCTCGTTCCATCTTCACTTCCGTTGCGTTTTCTTTTTTCTTGTTTTGACGTTTTTTTCTCACTTAATTATCTCTTGTTGCTCCTCTTCCCTGACCTCAATGTATCCTGCTTTTTTCTCACTGTCGTCCTGTACTTCCTACCTTTGATTTCTTTCATTTTCTCTCCTCTCTTGATCTCTCCTTCTCTGTTTCCCCTTCCTTTCCTTTTAATCTTCACCATAAGGGTCCTTTTCTCTTTCCTCCCATTGGGCTTTTGTCTCATCTTCAGCCTCCCATCATTTTTTATCCTTGCGACGACGCTATTGCTCTCATCTTCTCCCATTCCCATTTTTCTCTTTTCAATTTTTCTTTACCTCTTCTTCTGTATTTCACCTCGGTCACTGTTGCACTGATCTCTCCAGCTTGTGATCTTCAGATCCTCTCAGATTTTTGGTTTGAAGTTCTTGACCTTTAACCTGAGAAGAAAACGTCTCCTCTGTTAACTGGACGTTTGATAAAAGTGCCTCTACACTCTGCACTCAATCCTCAACAGTATTCATTCGGGAAATGAGTCTTTCCCAAATGACAACACCAAAGTGCTTTTAGCTTTAGTATACGACCTGAGGCGTACACACACACACACACACACACACACACACACACACACACACACACACACACACACACACACACACACACTCACTCTATCCATCCTCCTTCACTTCTGACTAAGTAAAAGGTTTGTTTTGTTGGCAGCCAGTAAGAAGTGCAAGAACAGTTATCAACAGTCTGCTCTGTGGTGGCACTAAAGATACAAGTAGTCCCTCTGTGGTGCTTAACTTGAGTATTTAAAATGTCTGCAAGGTTATGTTTCTACAAATCTTAGAGGGAAAAATGGCGTCAAATAATTAGTTGATCAACAAGTACCTTTTAATTATTTTAAGTATATAAATTATCTATATCTTTTTTTTTTATTAAATACTGTTGGTTCACTATGGGCTCAGGGAAAATATGATGACGCATTTAAAAAATGTCTTGAATTTGAATCCGAGGTTACGCAATGCCTAGCCTATTGATAAGGCATTAATTTATTTCATATTTCATAAGAGCATTGTTTAAAGCACATGCATAGGCCTAAAGCTTCAATACGTTTAGTATTTGATTCAAGTTTTATATCAAAGTCAGTTCCACTAATTAAATGAATTAAACACAAACAAAAATAGATATGGTCTAACCCTTACTTGTTGATAAAGTTCAGTGACTTACCTTCTGGACAAAGATATCACTGAGTTTGCTAGCTAACGTGGAGGGAAAGCAATCGTCAGTTACATATTCTCTGACCCCCCCACCCCCTCCCTCAGTGAGGCAGATGTGTTCGCTACCTCCCCAGGTGCTTTTTCATTACTGTTTTATGACGAGACTGGCAAGACTATATATGTGTTATAGGTTACCTGGAATATAGAAGAGACGTCATGTCCTGACTGGTTAAAATACAGAGATTGTAACAGGCAGCAGGTTATTGCCAGCGCTCCATACAGTTTCAATCAGGCATGATAATTGCAGTGGCTCTACGCTAATTTGGCTAATTTATTATAGAAAATGATTGGAGTCACGCAGAAATGGCATGTATGACACAGATCAATGGAGAAATCTTGCATGAAAATTATTTTACTTTTTGTTACAGCCATATGTGACAGGTGACGCTCCCTATGCCCCCCCTGATCACATTTGCACAAAAATACTACTTATTTACTGTTTAGATCAGGAATGCGTATATTGATCTTTTGATATACTTATTTTGCAACAAAATAAGGAAGGAAAATGCTGTTTGCGTGTTTAAGTAGCAGTCGCTCTGTAAAAGGGCCCATTCATTGCAACGAGTAGTTTAAAACTCAATTGGAAGAGTATTGGAAGTATGTCGACACATCAAATTCTTAATTTCCCTTTTCAGACTAAACTATTTAATTGTTCACCAGGAAAACTTGCACAAACATTTGAAAAAATTGTTAATAAATAAAATCAGTTATACCAATTATCCACTATGTAAATCTCAAAGTAATACAGTACATTTTTATATCCGAATGTGATAATTGGTTTCAGTTAGCTGATGTTTGTTCTTGTTGAAGTGCCAAGTGGAGCCAATGGAGCAGAACAAAAAGCATTTAACAAGCTTCCACCTGAATCCCTGATCAATTGTTTCCGCAGTTTGGTTAATTGATTCGTATAAATGTTTAATTGAAGCCCCTGTTATCGTCTGTGTTTTCCTTTCGTTCCCAAATGAATAAACCTGTGTTAAGTGATTCAACTGGAACAAACTGATTAGTTTTTACCTCCCAGTTTTACTCATTCAGAATAATCCTCAGTAAAGCAGCTGTGGAGACCATTAATATCATGTGTGTGTGTGTGTGTGTGTTTCTCTCAGAAAGTCTTTGTTTATATGATTACTGATTTCCCTGTCTGTGTTTTCTCTGCCCCTGTTTACTGACTGTGTGTTGCAGTGTCTGACGGTGAACACACCACTCCTGAGTTGGACTTTGCCGTCCTGCTGCTGTCCAACCATCAGCAGCCGCCGGTGTTCCAGATCCTGGACCCGCTGCTGGAGGTCAGCCTGGGAGGAGAGGCCAACATAGGTAAGAGAAGAACACACACACAAACACACACACATAGTTGGGGGCCTAGGGGGGAAAAAAGGACCGTTTGGTTCAGATTCTCGCAAATTCTTCAAATTTGGCACAGATGTTGTCCATACCGTACTTAATCATTTTAAGATGGGTGCCAAGATTGGCGCCCCATGGTACTGCCATATTGCGCAATCCAATATGGCTGCCACCCGAAAAAAACAAAAAGGCCTAGAATCATAAATGATACCACTTTTTAGGGGTTTTCTGGGCCGTAAAATCTGATTCTGGTGTTATTTAAATGATTTGAGGTCAAGATTACCCCTCAAGGTCAAGTTTACTCATCAAAGTTAGTATATAAAGGTAATATCGGGGTAAAATTCAGTATTTCTGGTG
>NW_011366585.1:0-1907 GCF_000735185.1 Notothenia coriiceps | reverse complement strand
ACGTGTTTTGTAGCATTTTGCAGCACCTCGTTTACCTCCATTTTTTTCACGACTAGTCGACTAGGGCCTACAGCGCCGACTAGTGGTAAAGGTAGTCGACTAGTCGACTAGTCGATTAGTTGGTGAAACCCCTATTATAGACATACATCACTTAGCAACAGCTGCACATGCCCACACGCTAACTATGGGTCTTACAAACCTACATAACATTACAAATAGTCAGAAAATATTATTTACAATATTAATAAAACTATGAATTCAATTTTAACTGATTGACAAGGCAAAACACTGCACAGCGGCAGCAGCATTAAAGGAAAATATCGTCTTACCTTGCGTATGTGTTGGGGCTTCACAAAACCCCAAATGTAGCCTTCCTCTCTGGGGTGGCACTAATGAAGACCCTCATTAGAGCAGATACATCCACATTGTCCAAAATGTTACTATGGACATGCATCGAAGTCAGATGTGTCAGTCTCTTCTGTGTCATATTACTCTAGTTGGAGTAGCTGGTGGTCCACTCTTTTTATTGGGTTGTTTGTTGGAGAAAGAAATCCAAAATCCTTTTTTGCGCCATTCTAAAAAGTTGTCACTCTGCAGTGTGTGTCTGTCGCGTCAATTACGTCACTATCCCACGACCTACGACCTACGACCTAGATGACTCGACTTTTATTTATTTGGAAAATAAATTCAAGCCGCCTGACTGATACAAATATATACTATGACTATTATATGCTACTGTATACAGCTAATTTTATTTCAAGTAAAATCATAACTATTTTATGTAGTTTAATAATTTTTATTTAGGTGGTCACTCAGTTTTTAAAATGTACACCACTCGCCAACAGGGGGTGCTGCAGCACCCCCAGCACCCCTACTTCCCGCGGCTATGGGGTGTACTGTCGTTTGGCTTTACGGATGCCACGGGATAGGTCAGCCCTAGCTGCTCTGAGACCAGCTGGAATGCCCCCTCTGAAGGCAATGTTACTCAGCAGCCCGTGGACCTCTCCTGTCAGCCATGGTTTCTGGTTGGCCCTGATGTTGATGGATCTGGTGTGAGTCACATCCTCAATGCATTTAGTGATGTAGCCTGTAACAGTTTCTGTATAGTCCTGGATGTTGGTGGTGTTGTTGTATGTCCCAGTCTGTAGTTTCAAACCAGTCTTTGAGTGCAGCTGTATTGTCCTCTGACCAGACAAGTACCTCTTTTGGAACTGGTTTGGTGACTTTCACTCGGGGTCTGTATGCCAGTTTTAGCAGAACAGTGAGGTGGTCAGAGAGTCCGATGTGGGGGAGGGGAGAAGCCTTGTAGGCTCCTTTATTTGTGGTATAAACAAGATCCGGAGCCTTGTTTTCTCTTGTTGGGAAATCCACATGTTGATATATGTTTGGCATGAACGTTTTCAGGTTTGCATGGTTGAAGTCCCAGGGATGATGAGAAGGCTGTCTCGCTGTTCTGTTTTTTGTTCCGATAGTGCACGATACAACTCACCGAGTGGCTCCTCTCTGTCCTTGTTGTTAGAGGTGGGGGGGATGTAAACAGCTGCTAGAAGGATGGCACTGATTTCCCTTGGGAGATGGAAAGGCCTGCACTTCACGAACATAAACTCCGCCAGCGGTGAGCAATGTTTTTAGACAACCCCCGCGTCCTTACACCAAGCATCACTGATGTAAACAATGACCCCTCCAACGCGGGTCGAGCTGAATGGCAGAGTCTGGGCTGTTGTCATTTAGCCATGTTTCTGTGAAAATGTACATACTGCATTCTCTCACCTCACTCTGGGTCGCCCGGAGAAGTCTTATATTATCCATTTTATTATCCAGTGAGCGTAAATTAGCCATGAGAATGCTCGGAATAGCGGGCCTGTGTGGGCTAGCTGTTAGCCTAGCCCAGATGCCCCCGCGCTAAC
>NW_011366584.1:0-4303 GCF_000735185.1 Notothenia coriiceps | reverse complement strand
GTCTACGCCTTAAACTGGAAGAGTAGGACAAATAGTGAAGAAGCTTAATATTTAAAAGAAAACATTTAAAAAAGGTGTAAACAACAACATGTATCAATGTCCTGACATAGCTGAATAATGCAATAGTTTAATGGTTTCTGTAGCTGAAAGTAGGCTGAAGGAGTTAGATATTAAATGTAAGTAGTAGTGAATGAATGTGTATTAAGAAGAGAAAATAAAGTAAAAAACACTTTGAAAAGCATCAGAATATTTTAACTGCAAACTTTTGAACTAAAACCAAATGGTCACCAATAATGTATAAAATATGTGGAACATGTTGAAGTCAATATGAAGTCTCCATCAGACAGAAAAGAATAGGCTGAGACAGTCTTTAAACTCCAGTCTGTTTGTCAGTGTTTGTTTCTGTGCTGAGCACCAAATCATAACACCTAAACATAACACCTGTGTGAGAGCCCAGAGATCAAAGGTTACCATGGTGACGTGCAGTAATCAGTGAGAGGAGAGCCTTTCCATTGGCCTGAATGAGAGATAAACCTCTTACATTTGAACGTTTTGTTGAAGAATCGTAGCAGATATTGGTGAAATTACAACGCGTGAAGCGTCTCAGGATCCTGACGAGCACCTGAAGTGTACTTTTTGTGTGCTTTCAGGTCAATAATATGGCCTTTTTGGCAGATTAACTAAAGGTGTGCGGCTGCTGCTGTGAAGAAAGAGCAGGCTGTATTTACAATAGGCCTTAATGGAGACATGTTGAAAGTGTTTGTCACTTCATTCCCTCGAGGCATTTTGTCTAATTATTTTTGCTTAATTTGTTTTTATTTTCCAACCTAGGAGAAGTTTTCCTACGTTTTTCATGAACAAATATGCCCAAGGAGTGTAGGGTTTGGCAGGTTTAAAAAAAAAAAAAGATTGGGCGAATTTCAAGCTGTCCTCCACTCTGTTTTGAAATCAAAGCACTTTAGATTTAAGGAGCTGCCCAATACACACTAATGTTAAAATCTGAAGAAGGCCTCTTTACCAAGCTACAAACTAGGTTAATATCTCAAAAAGTGTAAAAGATATCAAAAATCGGAATAACTAGTTTTATAGCTGAATATCTTGTGATCATTTTAAAGTTGGAATGAAGTCTCTAGCTGAAAGTATGTGGAAGGAGTAGCATTTGGCGCACGGTGTAGTTAAAAGAGAATTTGATGTTAAAAAAAAGAGTTTAAAAAGCTGAATATTTCAAAAAGTATAAAATATTTTTGAAAAAGGTGAACGTTTCCCATCATGTGCTGAAAAGGCTGAATAGTTTGATATTTGAATGGTTTCTGTAGCTGAAAGTAGGCTGAAGTTATTAAGGGCCAAAGTATTGGTTGAATATACGTGGCACAGCATTCGCACTAATAATGCATTTGAAAAAAACATGGTAAACTTCACATTTTCTGAAACTTTGCTAAAGCCATGATATCTTGGTCTACTCTGGTGACTCCCCAAATTACATGCCTGTCAATTCCCCAAAACTGGTGGTCTTTAATCTGTACAGACCGAATGCTACCCCTGGTTTTATGGGCGGTATACAGGTAGACATTAAACAGAATCTTCAGCATTGGCAGGTTTTTCTTGGGTTTACCTTATGTCAGTGTTTCTCTAAAATTATTTTTCTCATGCATATCAGATCAGAGAGTTTATTCAAACTGAGAAAGTAATCATTATTAATACATATCCTATGCATCTCATGGGTTTGACTTTGTATTATTCATACAGCCTCACACAGACAGACAGAGGTTCATTTAGAGAATCAGCTGTCCCTGGCTGTTGTGTCATCTCTGCTGTATAATGGGTGTTTGTGAGGAACATCTGAGCCCCTTCTCCCTCTCCTCCTCTTCTTTACAGACTTTCCATCTCTATTTCTGTACTTCTGTTTCTTGCTCTGTCCCTTCAGCCTTATTCTCAAATTCATATTAATAGGCCCTTTGTATTTGCATGAATTACTGATATTCAGTTGGTATAATCTTCTGAAAAAGGTCTTGTGGTCTCACCACTGACCTATACCTGTGAAGGTGGTGTAAATTGATTATGTATCCATTGGGAATTTGATAAATATAACAGCATATGTCCATTAGAATCCCTTTAAATGTAACCAAACTAAAATAGTTAATGGCTCGAACAATTATTTTTTCATGACATTTAGGTTATACACATAACTGCTGCTGACCAAAATCTATGTTTAATACCATCAAAAGTGAGTACAAGTTTATCCGCCAATGCATTATTTTTATATCATATCTAGCTATAAAATGACACAATTGGTTGCCTGATCAAATATGTTTGCTTTCCTGTCCTCACATGTTTGTGTACTTTCTATCTTAGAACTTGTAGCAAGACACTGTACAAATTATCTGACTTTGAAATAGGAAACCACTATATGCATCCTGCCACTTACACAACACAAATCAAACTGCCATGATTCTGGTGTTGGTATTTTTAGGCTTCCTGTTGTCTTGTTTCATTATTTGCTACTTTTTTCTATGCAAGCTTTAACCTGTTAAGCCCATGGATGTATAATAAGAACTGGATACAGCGTGGGAGATGGGGTCTCGTTCTTTCCTATGAGAGTTGCTCATTGGCGCATGAAGGCAAAATGGCCCAACTTTTGAGAGAGCGAAATGTCACAGATTACCCGTCATGCCTGGCTGTCAGAGCAGAAGTACCCGTATGTGCGCTCATAGAGCATGCACAGTTGAGTTGCCCCTTAAGCCCTGCCCCCAAGCTCCCACTCTCGGCTCACTAGAATGAATGGAGAGAGAAAATAAATCTAGATTCGGCTTTTAGTGCATTTTACAACTTTAAGGACCTAATGATTCTAATAAGGGCTATAACATAGTTCATACTGGTTAGTTTATTTAGTTTCAAAAAAAGTATCCGGTGATTTACAGATGTCTCTTTCCCCATGTTTGTCAATGGGAAAAAGTCTTTCTGGGCCCAGTGACGTCACGGACTGCCGTTTGAAAACTACAAATCTTGGGCACAGAGTCCGGCGCACTGGCTTGGGTAAGCCGCCGCGACAGGCAAGGAAGGCAAGGAATGCGAAGGCAAGGAAAAACAACACACAACTTCACTTTACGTAGCCAAAACTGCAAATACGTCTTACCTTTGCTCTTTTCTGATCAAAGTTGTGTTCAATGGCATTAAAACGCATAACAACGCTGCTGAAGGTTAATCCAATGTCTCTGTGTCACTTTGAAATTATTACTGATAATCCATCATATTTATGGCAATAATCATATTTTTCATATAGAGTGTGACGGAGCTTCCGGCTTTGGGAAAACTGCGTGCGCATCCCTCTCAATCCTCAATGGTAATGTTTAGATGGATTTAGGAACTTCCCCTCGATTATATTGGCTCTAACGGTTAACCTGTTAAGCCCTGAGCCTGTTTTTCAGGTATCAGGCTCGAAAAAGACATTTCCAGAACAAATTACCATAACTACACTTCTAAAAGGGTTAAATTAATAATCCTTTTTCTCAAAGTAATGATAAACCTGTGAGTTGGATGTAGAAAAGTCAGAATAAATATAGATGTTTTTTTATTTTAAAGAAAATTCAGATTGAACATAGTAAAAAACTGTAAATTATAGTGTCCGTCCAAAAAATATATTTTACTTATAGTGAAAACTACCCTTGGATGATGGTAAGGTAGACTAAAGCTTTAGGAATCCAAAGTAGAACATATAAGTACCCTGTATCGAGATTGATGCAAAACAAGTGACATTTGACCTTTTTAGAGAGGTTTAGCAAAAAAAAAAACACCTCTGGGGTGATTTGGGTGGAAATGTTTTATTTTTTAATTTCTCTGGAACACATTGGTCGATTTTGGTGATTGACATCTCTTTCTGACCGTTAGAGCCAATAGAATTGAAGGGGGGTTTTCACATAGACACCAACGTTAACACAAAAGGTGGGGGCTTTGCGCATGTAGTTTTGCATGAGAGTGAAGCTCTCTCTCGCTGTGACATCTGGAAACGGAAAAGCAGGGTTTATTGCTTATGGATTATCAGAAATAATTTCAAAGGGACACAGACACATTGGATTAACCTATGGATTAACTTCAGCAGCGTTTTTATCGTTTTAATGCCATTGAGCACGACTTTTGATCAGAATAACAGCTAAGGTAGTTTGCTAATCGCTGGATTGGATGTGCAGTTACGATAAGTAATAAGGGTATATACCGTGAGTTCTGTGCTAACTGCGTTAGCATTTTTTCGTCTCAAGGCTCATTTAGACGCTTCTTGTGAGACTTGTGCTTTGTTTCAGTAAAAATG
>NW_011366583.1:0-2874 GCF_000735185.1 Notothenia coriiceps | reverse complement strand
ACGTGGACAGACATTTTGGGGGGCAGGAGCTCAAGTGAGAAAAAGGGCACTTTCCATAATAATTTATAAAAAATAATTTAAAACAAAAGTTAAATATAGTTGCACATCTCTGACTTACTGACCAATTTAATTTAATTTAATTCAATGTCAATTTGGTCCTGCTTTTGTGTTCCTTTTTTGGTGTAAAATGTAGCCTACATTTAAATAAAACTATAATCATAGTAATGTGAAATCCTTTTAGAAATGAATTGCACATAATAATTCCCACGGAGCTGTGAGCACTTATACATTTACGTGACGCTTTTCCACTCATCTTCCAGTTGTCAGTTTTCCTCTGTTGAAATGGACCAGCTGTGAAGGTGGGGGCGGGGCTTTTATACGCGAGAAGTGAAAACACTTCCGCGTAGTCTGCTCGCGTGTATCCTCCCTTTCATCTCCTCCCGCACCCCTCCTCCCTCACCCCTCCTCGACTCCTCCGTGTACATTTCAGCTATTGGGACGTCCTTTAAAATGGCGTGTCTTGATCGATTTCCGGGTCAAGTCCCGGAGGAGGGGAAGAGAGGAGTCGAGGAGTCGAGGAGGGGTATTGGGATGAGGCTAATTTGAGCTGGTGGAGGAACAGTGTGCTGATGCGTCTCTAAAAGGTCTGAGGGAGAGTGTTCTGTCTGGTGGGGAGGTGAGAAATCATGCTCTACTACGACGACATCCCAATTAATACCTGAGGACTCCTCTGTCCTCGCGTCACCTCCTCGTGTCTCTCGCTCGCATCTAACGGAGGCGGAGCTAAGACGCAAGGAAGGGAAGCGAGTGAGGGAAAGGAGGAGTCGAAGAGGGGTATTGGGATGAGGCTCTCGTGTCTGTCGCTCGCATCTTACGGAGGCGGAGCTAAGACGCAAGGAAGGGAAGCGAGTGAGGGAAAGGAGGAGTCGAGGAGCGGTATTGGGATGAGGCTAAAGTATGACGAGCAGTATTTAGTGGTGCAAAAGAACGTAGTGGCAGACACCTAATTATTGAACATGATTAACACTGCCCATGTAACATAGCAGAGAGTCATGATGCTATTTATTGAGCACGTGGAGGTGGAAGCTCTCAGGTCTCTCTCCTGAAGGGTGAGGAGTTATAGAGCTTGATCTGTTTAAAGATCCAAGGTGAAAAGGTTTGAGTCACATGAAGACATGGCAACGAAACAATGCCACACATATTCATAAATATATATATATTTATATATATATAAATATATATATAAAACTATTGCAAACAGTCTGTCATGTTTTTGCACTTTAAGGAAAGATCCTACTATTATTCTTTTTCCTGCACGATAGAAACAACAAATCATAATAAAATAATTGAGTATAAAATCCCAGAAGCAAAATAACATTAAAGCGTATTAAGTATTTCTTTGAATGTTTTTATACGCAGCACTTAGTCTTCGTCGTGTCCTGAGGAGAATTCGGTTTTCAGGAAGTTCTGAAAAATATATTATTTAACGTTGTTTTTCGCAAAAGAAAGATGCTCAGATAATGAAAGATATTGGTCTCTCTATTTGATCTCATTGATGAATACATGTTATGTTTATGTTGCTGATACCCCTCCAGATGCTGTTTCTGAAACTCTTCCTTCAAAGTGTTTTAGATGAAATAATTTGAATTAGATGAAAGAGGTGGGACGTTACTAACGACTGTGACAAAGAAAGAAAAAATTGGCATTATAATTATTTGTAATTATTGATTTGTATTAAGAAAAACAAATGCTTTTTTGTTTGTTTTTATATTATTCATTTGTGAATTTGTGAAAAATAAAAATAAAATTACAATAATTCAATTACATTTTAATGTGTATCCTCGTGGTTCATTGTGCTCATTGTAAGTCGCTTAGGATAAATAAATCAGTTAAATGTGATGTAAACATATGCACCCTCTTCCCCTCCCCTCGCTCTCTCTCTCTCCCTCTCTCTCTCTTTTTCTCTCTCTCTCTCTCTCTCTCTCTCTTCATGCTTTTATTTTGTAGCACGGGCACCGGAAGTGTGTGTGAGGCAGGGTTCGAGTAATAAACTGAGCTCTATGGGGGTCTTTAAAACCAACAGTCAAACACACACACACACACACACACACACACACACAGCAGCAGCCCTCTACTTGCTACGAACTTAAATATGAAAAGGTTCAACTACGCACGCACATCATCTCGGCTCGCGCATAGATTGCACAACAATGTGTTGCGCACCTTGGAGGTGATATTGTCATTCAAGAGATGCGTAGTTATTTTGGAAAACATGTTTTGAGTTTAGCCTATTCACCTCGTTAGCGTAAATAATACTCATTACATTGACACATGCATTATTTTTGATTAAAATAATGGTTGTTGATAATGTATTAGCGAAACACACAGATGTATGATTTCACTGCGTGAAGCTCAGACCCCTGGCTTCAACGCACGCTGCCGTGTGGACGGGACGTAAGTCTCCATTTGGGGTTTTTCAATCCTTTTTAAACATCCATGAAAACTACTTGCAGTTCATTTTGGAACTTACCAAATCAGCATGAACTGTGACCTTCGGTGGAAACAGCAAACCTGTAAACACAAAGGAAGTAAATAAACAAGGTGTATTTAAACGATCTGGACCCAGCATAAACCACATACCCTCAAAGCATGGTCGACAAGACGGGCAGCGTGCTACAAGGAGACTCGGGTTGTTTCCCCCTCCCCACTGTTTACAGTCCCCTCTCCGGAGCGGCGTGGTCCGAGTGCGGGTTGCTGCGGAGCAGAGATACTCCTTCAGCCACATAACTTTAGCGGTCCCGGAGCTTTAATAACGGCTCGCCAAAAGTATAAACATCTCTAACGCTGGCTGGGGTCTGGCTGTTAACGGCCCCT
>NW_011366582.1:0-2382 GCF_000735185.1 Notothenia coriiceps | reverse complement strand
TTACACTTCAGAAACACTTTTTGTAATATTCCATGGAATGCTCTTAACATCCCGATAGCAATGAATGCATTAAATGCTTTGACAATAAATACATAAAAAAATGTCATCTGTGGAAGCTGTAGCGCTGTAAAAAGCACGACCAATCATCTGAGCCGGCCCGGCTAAAATAACTGGATGGCCTACCTGCCTGTCAGCCTTCCATCTGTGCACAAACTTATCTCGTGCCCTCACATGTGCGCGTTCGTGTGTGTTGGAGGAGGGGCTCTGTAAGGAAGTCTGAAGGAAGGGGTAGATTTGTTTCGGCTGCGTACTTTCAAATTCTAGCGCACTCGAGCTGCTTTCTCCATTCTTACCTACCCTACCTTTAACTTGGAAAAATGTTTAAAAAACAAGATTGGATTGACATGAAGCGAGGTTTACATTATCATTGAAAAAAGGCCCTTATAGGCTTCCATAGGTGTTCTGTTTGTTCTCAGGTGGAAATCTGTAGTTTAGATTTTCAATATGCAAGTTTTCTGTGACATTGATCACGTTTATCCTCACTGTAAACTGGTGGCAATAGCTGCACATACATAAGCATAAGAATCATCATACTGTACATGCACTTAAATGTACACACACACACACACACGCACGCCGCACACACACACACACACACACACACACACACACACACACACACACACACACACACACACACACACACACACACACACACACCGTGGATGTCAGTGGGAGTGAATGTGATCGATGCAGGTCTCTGAAGAGAAACACAATGTTTGTATTGTACGCCGTTGGTTGTTTAAGAAAAATGCTCCTGTCATTGTAAAGGAAAAGAAAAATAAAGTTCAGTGAAATAAAGAGACTCAGTTTTTATTTATCACTGAAATAACAGTTGTTGTGAGTCATTGCTCACCTTACTACTTCTTTGATGGCACCCACAGGATTGTTGACATCTACCTGGATTCATCATCTTCTTATGTATACACACATGCATTTGGACTACCTATGTTGTAAATGTATTATCTTTTTAATTTACACACGACATCTATTGCACGTCAGTCCTTCCTGAGAGAGGGATGCCTCCTCTGTTGATCTCCTCGAGGTTTCTTCCATGTTTCCTCCATTAACTGGGGGGTTTCTTTGAGAGTTTTTCCTTGTCCGATGTGAGGGTCTAAGGACAGAGCGTTCAAAGGTTTTATTGTCAAATGCACAAAGCTACAGTGAGTGTAGAAATGGCAATGCAATTCTTCTGACCTGAGCTCCTCCAACAATGCAACATATATAATAAAATACAAAAATACAAAATCAAAAGTAGTGCAAAATGTCTATATTTTATATTAAGGTGTCGTATTCATTCTGTACAAACTGTAAAGACCCCTGAGACAAATGTAACATGTGTGATATCGGGCTATATAAATACACTTTGATTGATTTGTTATTCTGTAATTGAACAGGTTGTTTAGATCTATTCCAGCAGTAGCCCACTAGATGTCAGTAATGATCTACACACATGCAGCTGCAGTCTGAAACACATCACATTTAGGTGCAGCCATTTTTTAACTCTGTCTCTTCTCTTATTACGTAACTTTACTTCACTTTGTCTACCTTTACTTCTTTGGTTAAAGCCCCTGAAATATGTGTTATTTTATATTCTTGAATATGAGTAAATAAGCGTTAAAAAACACAAATGTAAAACGCTGTGCTGTGAGACAAAAACAATAAAACCTTTTCCTTCTTTAAAGGTCTCCTATCATACTGTTTTTCATCAATATATTATAGTTCTCAGATATATACAAAATATGTCTCTGAAGTGTTTGCCTCTAAATACATAACAGATCATTGCAGCATCCCATAATCCCCTCTGTTTCAGCCCTGTTTCAAAAGTGCTGATTCTCTGTCTGTTACTTTAGATGAAAATAAGGAGCCACTCACCACGCCCCTCTGAGAGAGATTTGGTTAAAAAGAACACAATGGTGCTCTACCTCATTCACACCAACGCAACTCTGGTTCAAGCTCCGTGCTAGAGCTTTTCAGGTTCAGAACCGGTTCTTCGGTTTAGCTCCGGCTCTTTTCACACCGCCCAGAGTCCGACTGGTGCTGCGTCATTGCGTCATCGTTTGCGTCATGACGTAACCGTTTGCGTGCCTGCTTCATAAAGCCAAACCGCGAGGAAACCCCTCACAGCTCACACGGTTATGGCTAGAAAGGATCCGTCTTGTGTAAATATGAAGTCAAGTTCTCGTTGTAACTCTCGTTGGAGCGGCTCAGAAACACACCTACAGCAGTAACATACATACACATTAATGCAGCAGTAATATTAATAGAGAAACATCAGACATAATAGTAAAACACTGAAAGGGAACATTGTATTGCACCAGG
>NW_011366581.1:0-4185 GCF_000735185.1 Notothenia coriiceps | reverse complement strand
ACCCTCTCTCTTTTCCTCCGTACCCAAATCTCTAAAAACGGGGGAACAACGGAGCTGATCCAGATTTGCGTCCGATATGACGTAATATTTGAAATGTGGACCCACGGCCCTATCAGAAACGTTGCTATCAGAAACAATGCCCGACTGTTTTGGACGTAATATGGTCGGTGTTTACATTAGCATCGCTAACACTCAGAGCTAACCTGTACTGGAGAGCATGTGTGTGAAGAAGCAGGAAATAAAAAGGAACTCACCTTGTGGTATAACCGGCAAGGGAGAAAGCCTTTGAGCTCCATACTGTTTCAGAGATAATCCTTGATAATCCATGATATGGCGTTTCATCGCGGCAGCATTTAGTTCAGACAGTAGCTGCCGGGTCCCGCATGAGCTCAGACCCCTCCTTTTTAATCAATTTTTTTTTTTATTAAAGCTTTATACCCCAAATCAGCACTTTTTAAACAGGAAGTGAAATAGAGGGATATGAGGCATGGCTAGAATGGGTGATCTGTTTGGTATTTTGAGCAAAACACTTCATAGACATGTTTTTTATATATGTTTATATATCTGAGACCTATGCTATTGCCTAAAAATAGCATGATAGGTGACCTTTAAATCTAAAAACAGAAGTAACTCCATCACCTTTTTTACTTTTCAACCCTCTATACGTCAGTTATTTTGAACTTCCAAAAACACAAAAGTTGTTTGCTTTTTTGCGTAGACAGAGAAAACCCAGCTTGACTTGTGTTAGTCATGTGATCTGAGACACTGTAATGTGAGCTTGCCAAGGTTTTGGAAACAGAACCAGAAAGCAGAGAAGCAGCAAATAGCAGTCGGGGTTAAATGGAAGATTACTCGGCTGTTGGGCCGGAAAACCGTCTGCAAATAGGAGCGATCAGTCATTAACTCCCAGCCAGCTCCACTCTTCAGTTTCAGCTTCAACTTAGACTTTACATCCCCGAGAGGAAGTGTGTCTCACAGCCGGGAAAACATAGAACTCACAGGTGTGCATGGACACAGTCTAGGGTACAAATATCTATCAAATACAGATGATAATGAGGACTCTCAAACCCTTAGAAATTTAAAAGCTGGCAAACTAATGTTGATTAACTTAAAGTACATACAGTAATTTAGCTAATGAGTAACACGGGAATAGATGTAATGAAGTGCAGAGGTCCTCCAGGTGTCGGTCTGAAAACACGAGGCGAGGAGAGTGGCATGATCTATTTTTGAGAAGCTCGATTTGATGGCACACTCCAACAATCATGCTTGCTCTGTGAAACAAACAACTCTTTGAAAATCAGACATCTGGCTGCAGGAGGGGGGCATGCAAAACGACATTTAACAGATGTAAGCTTATTTCCACTCAATGGCAAAAAAAATAAAATATTTATATTAGGGCTGTCAAACGATTAAAAAATGTAATCAGATTAATCACAGCTAAAAAATTAATTAATCATGATTAATCACCATTCGAACTATGTCCAAAATACGCCATTTCTTTATGTATATTGTTTTGGGAATGGAAAGATAAATGAAAGAAGGTGGATATATCCATTTAACATACAGTATGTATGTTTATTATAACATTGTTCTGTGTGTCAAAATGAAAGACAGCCCACACACCTATCAATCATCAAACCATGGGGTCTTATTTCATTACGTCTTGATTTCTATCAAAACGTAATGTTGTAGATGTACTACAGCAAAAGTATTCTCCGTCGGGACTTCCTGCAACAACACCACGCCGTTATCTTGATTCTGATTGGCCAGAAGACATTATCAAAGATGTTCTATTGAGAAGACGATCACTACGTGACAAAAGTTTTCAAAACCGTTTCTAGTCTTCGGTACTACACTGTACACACTACACAGGTGGGATGTATGGGGCGGGCCATTCTGCGCATGCGTTAAATGCGTTAAATATTTTAACGCAATTAATTCAAAAAATTAATTACCGCCGTTAACGCGATAATTTTGACAGCATTAATATATATATGTGTGAATTAGGGAAACTTTTCTGACGAGGAAATGCACAGTATTTAGAAAACACTCACTGAACTGTCACTAGCCTGTTTCATAATCGTGAGTGTTTTGTCAGTATATTTGAATAATCAATCATATCGGAAGGAATCATGTGATCACGTTGTTAAAAGCCAATAAAACTTACATTTTAGGTGAGTTTCCAATGACAGTAACAGCTGGCCAACTTTATTGACCCCCAAACGTCAGCAGTCCCAGCTGTGTTATGTGTGCTTTTAGTGTCCCCTGGTTTCCGTTGTGTTCTAAGCTTCTTGCAGCGTTTGTTATTTGCATTTGTGTTGTTTATCTTTATGCAGTGCTTTTAGTAAACGTCATGCGCATGTTTGGTCAAGTCGGTGAAGATGTTTCTTCATGTGCATGTCCTTGGCACATTTGTGTTTTTTTTTATTTGCATCGTTTCTGAACCTGCAGCATGTTTCTCCTTAAGGAAATGTTTTGGGCCGTTGCTGCCCGTATGCACCCGTCGGCCACCATAATTATGATGATATGATGATATGATAAAAACACCTAGATTTGGGCTTCATTTGGTAAAAGCAGAACAATATACCAGGCTTTTTTTGGAACACAAATGCTCCGTAAGTATTAAAGGACTCAATTAAGAAGCAGCCTATGAATGATAAATGTCGGAAACTAATGCATCACTCATCAGGACTTTCTGGATTGCCTTTAATCGCCGAACATTGCATTTTCTTATGAAGTGTTTTCAGTCTGTGCTCTTAACAGACAGTCAGTCTGGAGCGGAGGACATTGAATACTTCCACCTGTTTCACCCACTGTGTGTTGGCTGGCAGTAGCGGGGCCCTGTTGACTCTAGAACTGTTTTGTAATGACAAACACAGGCCCTCTGCACATTTGCCTAATTAGTCACCAGCTGTACAGAGAGGGATAATTGATTGCGGGGCAAAATGGTTGATTTGCAACTCAACCAAGCTAATAATTTGTTATTGATTGACGCATTAGCAGGGAGCACACTTTAGAGAGATGTGTCCCAGCCAGAGTGCAGCAGAAAGTTGAGGCTTTCAGTTTTTAATCTACTTAAATTATATTACACCTCGCTAAACTAACATCGTAAGGAGAGAGATGATGAACTGCGGGTTTCAGCTCAGCACTCTACACTCATATGTTATGACTGGAGGAGATTACATTTACTCAGGAAGTGTGTGTGTGTTGTGTAGGAAGGTAAGTGTGTGTCTGCCGGCTGGCTTTGCTTAAATAACACTGGGATAAGGAGGTCAGAGGATGACTGGATATTAGTCATGTGTTGATAAGCCTCACAAACCTGCACTGAAATAACTCAGTGCAGTGTGCAAACATTTCACAGAACTTCTTTTAAAGACACACATTCGTATTTCTGCTTCATCGACTCGTGGAAGCTCTCGCCTCATTGAGCAGTGCACTAATTTTCTCATTTCAGTCAGCCATTAAACAAACTCTCAAGGTTTAATTACACATTTTGAATAATTACCTCAAAGTCAGAGGTGAGGTATTTCTTTGAGATGCCTCATTGCTGATAGGCAGGAGTTGCCTTCACACCTTCATTCCTCTCTTCTTTTCTCTGTATTTACTTCAAACAGTTTTCTTTGTATTTTAGTATTTCCTCTTTGCAGCCACCCTGTAGTTATCCTTGCTTTCATCCCACCGACATGTACTTTTCTTTTTTACCCAAAATGGTTTCTTTTATTTTCTTTCTGTGGCTGCATTGGGAGCCAGGAGCCCACAGGAATTGAACGTTGGAGAGAATACATTATTTTTCAAGTATAGCTGAAAAGAAAGAGGAGGAATATCTTCCTCTCATTGAAGCCAGGTGTGAAAGTGAGTCATTGAGGTTCTGAAGTCGTGGTCTCTTCGCCATAAGACTGCTAATCACCTGAACTCTGTTGAGTGCCCCGATAAACATTCCTGTTGTCACCTTGCAATCTACTAATTTAAATAAATAGTTATAACCGCAATAAACCGTATTTAATGTTGCCTTAATGTACATTATTTAATTTCATATTCTATTCTTGTACATATCATATTCTATTGACATGTATATAGACTTCTTGTACTTTTTATTTTTGTATTTGATTATATATGTTGCATTGTTGGAGGAGCTCAGGTCAGAAGAATTGCATTGCCATTTCTACACTGTAGCTTTGTGCATAT
>NW_011366580.1:0-2644 GCF_000735185.1 Notothenia coriiceps | reverse complement strand
AAAGCAGACTACAAACTAAATAAACTTGACTATGATCACAAAGTACAAAATCTCTAGGCGTGACAAGCTGGCTCTCTTAATGGCACAAGGCACAAGACGAACTGGCACAGGACAAAGGGAGACAGGACTATTTATACATGAGGTAAGTGGGAACAGGTGGAAACAATCAGGGGCAGGGCAGACGCTGACGATGGCGGGAAAACACACAAAGGGAGGAAGTAAGGGGACTTGAAATGAGAGACAAGAGGTAAGTACAAAATAAAACAGGAAGTGCAATGACAGGACTAGACAGGTGAAAAAAAAGACTTGACTAAACATAAATCTAACCTGGGCTATGAACTAAACGTGAAACAATAACATGAACCTGATTAACATGACATGAATAATTTAGCAGACATGACGGGATGTTACAGAACGTACCGTTGCACCAACAGGTGTACCAAGGGGCTTCAATTTTAGAGCCTGCGGCTCTTTTCATAATGGCGGTAAGGTGCATTTTTATGCTGACGACACTCTTCTTTATTAATGTTATTTTACACAAATTAGTGTGAGCTTATCAATTTAGCAGGTTTTGCCTCGATCCAGCACTCACTTTTAGAGCTTAATCATAAAGGTAGCAAGGACGTAATATATGCATATATATCACTTTTTTTAGGGAACTCGGTATAAGTATTTGGATCTTCTGCATTAGCTTAAAACAAGGGTGAAGTCCTGTTTCTCTTTTAGAAATTAATCATGTTGGAAAACAGAAAAGCTTTAGCAGTCAGTATTTACTTTAGTACTTGACATTACATTATCTATAAGTACAGTCCCTCTACCACCTTGAAACAGCTGACACTGTTTATCACTTTTTTTTCCTAATGATTGCGATTTGAAGGGACATTTGAGAGTTGACCAAACATACAGAGAAAAATTGTGTTCCTTTAGATTGGTGTCTTGTTTTGGCATTCAAGGCCAATTCATTTGTAATTCTGTAGTCTAGCATTAGGGGCTTTAAGCCAATGTGATCAATACATTAACATGATATTAGTTTTAGCCTATACAAATAAAGGTTCAAAGTCTTAAAGGTCACCTATTATGCAAAATTAACCTTTTGATGTATTTTATACATTATGTGTCCCCGGTGTGTAAGGAGACTCACAAAGTGTCAGAAAACAAAACCCTCTCTCTTTTCCTCTTTACCCACATCTCTAAAAACGGGGATACAAAAGATCTGTTCGGCCCAACCTATCGTCCCCATATGCAGTCGCTGAATCCCCCTCCTCAGCTGTGTGTCTGGAGGGACTTAGAGTAAAGTTGTTAAATGTGTAATACATATAATGGCACTGTTATAGCGGTAAACACTGAATAAAGAACATATCAAGCTATATCAGAAACAATGCACAACGTGTTTTGGAAGTAATATGGTCTGTGTTTGCATTAGCAAGCATCGCTAACACTCAGAGCTAACGCTGTACTGGAGAAAAAATGGGTAAAGAAACCGGATATAGGGGGGGTTGTGTGTGTGTCTACCGAAGGTCCAGTTGTGATAGACACGGTTCGCCACTGCTCTATATACGCCTGTCTGTCTAAGTGTTCTTTTTCAGTCTCCTGTCTGCGTTGCTTCATGTGGATTGTGTTTCGTCTTGTCATCCTGGTTTGGCCCTCGTTTTCGTTTGTTACTTTCCCTTTGTTTTACCTGACCTGCTCTTTAAGTTTTATTAAGTTATTTTAATAAATACTTTTAAACCTGCATCCGCTCCTACCACTGTATCTTTTGCAGCTTACGCTAATTTACAAGCTGAAGCCATATGTTTGACCATACAGTATGTGACAACTGTCCCAAAGAGACCCTCCAGTAATGACATGTACCATCTCTATCTTATTGCTTTACATCTTAGTTTGTTAGTTACTATTTTTGCCTCTGACATTTCAACTTAAGACAAACCTTATTTTCAATATTCCTCAAACCTCTTTTCTTACACCCCCATCTTGACTCAAGCTGATCAAAGCCTATTGAACAATGTCCTAGTCCTATAACCTATAGATATTTGTTAAAGTGCTTTTTGTTTATAGTCCCTCCAGCTCGTGAATATTCCCAATAAGTACAAATTGGCTGAATGTGTCGGTAAGTGGTGCGTTGAATTGTCTATTCCAGGTCCGCCCGGGCGGTCTCTGCAGAGTGCTTGTTTTACATTCCATACAGTGTTTTTACAGATCATTGTTTGCGAATGGAATATACCCCCTCCTGTGTGCTTGTCATTTGTGCCTTGAAAAGCTCTTATCTTGTGCCCAGCAAGACAGTCACTGGCAAGACAAGGAGAGGAAGTGAAAGACAGAGGAACACAGCGGCTACTTGAGCACAAATAAAGGAGTTGACAATTGAGGGAGAAGGAGCAGAGAAAATGTCTGTGCATTTACTTTTTTGTGAAACATCTTCATTTGCGGATGATAGTGTTGATGAAAGAAAAGTAGATATAGGGGAGGTATGGAATTTGAATGCAGAGGATAAGAGAACATACACTGAACAAAAATATAAACGCAACACTTTTGTTTTTGCTCCCATTTTTCATGAGATGAACTCAAAGATCTAAAACATTTTCTATATACACAAAATAACCATTTCTCTCAAATATTGTTCACAAATCTGAAAAAATCTGTGATA
>NW_011366579.1:0-1561 GCF_000735185.1 Notothenia coriiceps | reverse complement strand
AGATCCGATAAGTAATACAGTATTTATACTGTGAGTTCTGTGCTAACTTCTCTAGCATTTTTTCGCTCAGGGCTCATTTAGACGCTTCTTGTGAGACTTGGATTTTGTTTCAGTAAAAATTGTTCATATCGTCAGTTAGCTGAGTTTCTTCCCGTTAGGTGGGTACAACACATTCATAGTTTAATAAATGTTAAGAAGCCCTGAGACACAGTTTTGTGGAAAAAAGGTTTAAAAATAAAATTTTCTTCTAAATATTATATTTTTTAAATATTCAGATTTCTCTTTACATTTTCTTGTTCTTTTTTATATTCAGAATTTGTAAATATTCAGTTGTTTTCCTTTTTCCATGTTACATTTTTCCCACAATATAAAAAATTAGGGTCTCACCTTGTTTCCACGGTTACCTTCGACCTCGCCGCCTCTCGAGCTCTGAGAACAAACAGAGAGAGACGTTCAGGGATCGGCCTCTCACACTGTGAGAAGTGTGTGTGGTGCGTTCAGGGACCTGCCTCTCACAATGAAAAGTGTGTGTGGTGCGTTCAGGGACCTGCCTCTCACAGTGAGGTGTGTGTATGTGTGATATGTTCAGGAAACTGCCTCTCTCAGTGAAAATTGTGTGGTGCGTTCAGGGACCTGCCTCTCTCACAGTGTGTTGTGTGTGGTGCGTTCAGGGACCTGCCTCTCTCACAGTGAGGTGTGTGTGAGTGGTGCGTGTGTGTGGTGCGTTCAGGGACCTGCAGCGGCGCTCGTTGCGTGTGTTCATGTTTGCGGCCTCCTGCTGTTTCCGGTGAATGACATCCTGCAGCAGGATTCCCCCCCGCAGCTTCTCCTCCCGTAGTTTAGTCTCCGCCTCCTTCTGACGCTCCAGCAGTGCGTCGTAATCCGATTTCAACGCACCCATGTCCCCTCGGACAGTCTCCACCCGCCCCTGCAGCGCTAGCCGGGAATCAAACGCACCCTGAAGCACAGGCTCCTCCTGCTGCTGCCTGTTGAAGTTAGAAAATAAGCATAAACAGTAAATATGCAGTTATTGTTGAAAATGAAAGAAAATACAATAACATCGTATTTTTGAGTGTGTGTGTGTGTGTGCGTGCGTGCGTGCGTGCGTGCGAGCGTGCGTGCGTGTGTGTCACCTGGCATGCTGCTCCTCCAGAACACTATCTTTGATTTTAATCTGCTGCTGAAGTTGCACCACCTGGTAGGCAAGCTGCACAAAAAGTAAACACACAGATACAGTTTAATTAACTTGAATAATAAAGTGTGTGTGTGAGAGTGAGTGAGTGAGTGAGTGAGTGAGTGAGTGAGTGAGTGAGTGAGTGAGTGAGTGAGTGAGTGAGTGTGTGTGTGTGTGTGTGTGTGTGTGTGTGTGTGTGTGTGTGTGTGTGTGTGTGTGTGTGTGTGTGTGTGTGTGTGTGTGTGTGTGTGTGTGTGTGTGTGTGTGTGTGTGTGTGTGTGTGTGTGTGTGTGTGTGTGTGTGTGTGTGTGTGTGTGTGTGTGTGTGTGTGTGTGTGTGTGTGTGTGTGTGTGTGTGTGTGTGTGTGTGTGTGTGAGAGACCTCGTA
>NW_011366578.1:0-293 GCF_000735185.1 Notothenia coriiceps | reverse complement strand
TTCTCCCTCCACCTTGTTGTTGAAAAAGCTCCTTATATCCGTTATCTTGGCTAGCTAGCACCAGATGCTAACCACAACGATCTCCGGTAGAGACCCACCGGTGCTCGCGCACGCACACAAAATGGCTCGTGCCACACACACACAGAGCATAGCTTGAATGAAACACAGAGAGCCAGAAGTAAGCTACTTGTACTCACGAGGCCTATTATGTGCAGAATCCCTCTCGCTTTCAGGTGGTTTTGATTGAGTGTCCACACGTGGACGTTTAAGGACTAAAAAACGATCCATTTGTC
>NW_011366577.1:0-245 GCF_000735185.1 Notothenia coriiceps | reverse complement strand
GTGTGTGTGTGTGTGTGTGTGTGTGTGTGTGTGTGTGTGTGTGTGTGTGTGTGTGTGTGTGTGTGTGTGTGTGTGTGTGTGTGTGTGTGTGTGTGTGTGTGGCAATAGCGTATTTAGTGTGATAGAGAGAGAGGGCGAGAGGGAGAGAGGGAGAGAGGGAGAGAGAGGGACCGGTGCTAGCGGGGACCGTGATGTTAGCATCTGGTTAGCTAGCTGCACTAACGGACATAAGGAGCTGTTTCCAC
>NW_011366576.1:0-2032 GCF_000735185.1 Notothenia coriiceps | reverse complement strand
CTAGAAGGCTTGATACCATAAGCAGATTCATTGAGTATGCTGAAGAAGAAGAAGAAGAAGAAGAAGAAGAAGAAGAAGAAGAAGAAGAAGAAGAAGAAGAAGAAGAAGAAGAAGAAGAAGAAGAAGAAGAAGAAGAAGAAGAATTCGACTTACATCATAGAGGAACTCCACCAGGGTGTCAGCCGCCAGTTCTCCATCGTACTCGATGATCTCATTGTCAGCAAAGATGTAGATGCTCTCCACCTCATCCAGACCTGGAGAAGAAGAAGCCATTATAACACAAAGAATATTTGTACATTAAATTGCGTTCGTGTTAGAAAACAAGTCTTTATTAATACAATTCCGTTGCTGTAAGGTTTCAAAGGAACTTTTTTATAAGTGTTGTAAATAAGCTTCCCATTTGAATATTAACATGTGCTATGGTTGATGCAGTATTTGCAAAACATTAGACAAATATCAGGATCAAACGCCTAATTTCTCGAACACAAAATAAGTAATGCTTGTAGGTTTCCCCCAGCTGTTGTTTCAAAGAAGCTGTGATATCTTTGGTCAACACTTGAGGGCAGACTTTCTTCATTTACCGTCTGTTATGACTGCAGAACCCCATGTTAAAAAGATATTTACACCTACTGTTGTACTTTTCATCCAAACATCTTTTCATTGGTCCCTTTTGCATCATGGAAAATTAAAAACCCATACATATGCTACAGTTTCAATGTCTTTAAATACATTTTTTCCCCAGACTTCAATCAACAATAATCCTGTGAATACTGATTATATGTTGATATAAGACTGGAGACTGTTATTTTTCAATAATTGATGTGTTAATTGGAAAAATAATCTTCATAATTTGCACACAATTAGACACCCTGAGAAAAGTGGTGATTGAAAGAGAGGATTTCTTCTTAGCCAAAGATTTTCTTTTTGGGTATTGTTGACAACTAAGCAATGTTTTCAAGGTGTCTGTCAGTGATTGGCAAGCTTACCAAGCTTCTTAGCAACAGCAATGCCCTTCTTTTCATCCACCAGGCCGAATCCAATGTCCTCATCATCAAAATCGCCAAGAACTTGGGCTGCAAGCTAGACATAGAAAAGAAAAAGGTGGTTTTCAATATCAAACGATTGGATATCAGACTGATCTCAGCGACTGGTGCATCCCTGATCGACATTTTATAATCTCAGAACTTCATTGAAAACACTTTGTTAGCTTCCTTCACACGAGCAACCCCTTGGCATTTCATCTTGGTTTCAGAGCCTTAAAAGCAAAAGCTTTGGATTGCTGCCTTGCACTTTCTAAATCGGAGTGAAACTGAAGCCAACAATTGACAGCCCTCATAGCCGGCGTGAGAGGAGCACAGACAGCGGGGTTTCCAGAAGAACAAGAGGGGCAGAACTTGAGCCAACTATGTCGAAGGGAAGAGACGCTGCAACAGGTGCGTTGGAAAGGAGAGGAGCTCACACTTTGGCGAAGTGAAGCCCCTGCATACATGCGTATATGTACTGTAAATATACACTTATACAGAGTTATAAATAGGCTGTATTGCTCAAAGATCTATTCAAATAAACGCTCTACAGGTTTCCGTTTCAATGCTCGAGGATTATGGGGAGATGATAGCCCTTTTAAATGTGAGGTTACACTTGGGATGATGAGTCAAAAGCGTTATTTAGCGCCTTGCAAAGCAGCATTGCAAAATAGCACCAGCAAAATATAGCCTGTGCTGTATATATAGAATTGCATAATATGTGCAATGTTATCTTTGTTGCCAGAGTCCATACATATTAGATCATGTTTCGAGTCTAGGCCAAATTTTCTTTCATATAGTTGACTAGATTGGCCGACTTGCCTTGAAACACTAAAGCAAGTTAATTGGCATGTAACAGCTGATGGATAATAATATACTTATAATAATAATCTTATACATTTCTCTGATGTCCCAACACATTACAATAGATGTCAATGGGGTGTCATGTGTGCTGTTTTCATTGGGACCATTGAGTTTCTCACATGTAATTTAACAATGCTTTGAGCAGC
>NW_011366575.1:0-3152 GCF_000735185.1 Notothenia coriiceps | reverse complement strand
GAAAAAAGTGTAAATCTTGCAAGCCAATGTAAAAATCCACAGATTGTGTAACACACACATACAGACACATTACACACACACACACACACACACACACATCTGTTCTGACAGCGGGCGTTAGATTATCCGCCCCATTGGTCCTCTAAATGTCAGCTCATTGGTTAATGTTGTGAAGCTGCATGACACGCGATAGAGAGGGAAAATGTCTGTGTGTGTGTGTGTGTGTGTGTGTTTCTGCCTCAGTGGGCTCAGTGTTGCCTGCAGCAGCCGCTCTGACTTCCTGAAGGTCTCAGGTGCGACTCCCAGAGTTCCCTTGAGCAACACGCTCTGCCGCTCACTTTGTCACTTCATCAGAATTGACTTTTTCCTAAAAACATCTAAAATAATCCTTCACAGAAAGGAGTTTACAGGTTGACTTAAATATTGCATGCATAAACAGAAAGTCATATATAATTGTTAACATTGCGTTTAAGTTTTAGAATATTGTTTGCTGAAATAATGTATCGTTCTATAATAATATAAATATTATTTCGGAAAACACCAAAATAAATAAAAGGATCTTCCAATGATTTTGATGATACTTTTTTGAATGCTACAGTGGATTAACTTGGATTTGATATATTTGAGATACTTGTATACTAATGTTAGTGTTTTTGTGGATATGTTAGGCGTAAAGTGCTTTAGTGGAGGGTCAAATGCAATCATCTGGTAGGAGGGGGGAGGGGGTGGGGGCATTTCCTGATCGATCCTGGATCAATGTGGCGCCGAAAAGAACGAGCGCCCCTAAAAGGGGGCCGCTTCCCCAACAGCTGATGTGATCAGTCGTTCAATAATAGGTTATTGTTGAAGAAGTGTTTATTACTGCAGAGGGGGATTCCTTACACACACACACACACACACACACACACACACACACACACACACACACACACACACACACATACTCACACACACACACACACACACACACACACACACACACACACACACACACACACACACACTGATAAATAACACTGCAGTGGGCTGATTGAGTGTCGGATTACCTTTCGCTTGTTTTCATTGGATTACAGGCCCATTAGTATCCATGGCAACAGAACGCTGGTAATCAGACTCTTAATTAGAGAAGCTGCAATCAGAGAACACACACACAGGAAACACACACTGCACTCTGAATGTGAGTTAGTCACTTCTTGTTGACTAATATCTGCCGTGATGGAAGCCCAGGGAGACTTCATTCAAATGATAATGTTACTTGAAAATAAAAATGTATATAGTATTATAATATTAAGATATAGTCTTCTTCTTATCTTTGTCAAATGCTTTTTTGTTTTTCAATTGGTTAGATAATTCCAGTTTGAATTGTATTTGTAACTAAAATAATGAGATTTAAATGTTCAATTGTCATTTAAAAATGTAAAATTGCCAAAAGGTTTTGTCTGAAATTAAATTTCTAATTTCCATTTTCATGTTAAAATTATTTGAAAATTGTGACTTAAATAATGCTGGGAAATCAGGAAACATTTTCACAAATATCAATTTCATATCTTAATTCAAATGGATTGCATAGTAGTAAGTACTAGTATTTAACAATATATATCTTAGACTTAGACATTTCAGATTTATAGTTGGTACAGGTTTTAATGAATTTATTTATCTGTTTACAGTGCGGCCGAACCAACTATCACATAAATGCTGAACAAAAAAGAATAACAAGTTGTATTTTTCTCAATAAATAGGGAATGCACGTCTTATTCTATGGGTAACATACATCCTCTTTGAGATACTCCGCTGCCATCAGGCCTTGCTTGACTGCAGAAGTGTTCCCGGTGTCAGGTTGCGTTTTTTCATCCCCTCTTAGACACAATGATTGAATTTAGACATTTTCGCAGCAAGCTTTTAGTGACACAGACAAAGAGCAGCGATAAGAGCAGCGACAGAAATCTGATAGTTGTTATCAGCAATTTCTGGAACCGAAAACCTTTGATGACGTCTGTTTCAGAACCATTAGACGCTCTCTGCTTGAAGAAATCATATACAAAGTTATACACATGTAAATACATTCCTTTTATTTTTCATTTAAATCGTTGCAAAGGGCAGCACACAAAAACAGAGACAGTGAAATATAATACTACAAAACTTCCTTACAAAACCTCATTCTGATTAGAATAACAACTTGTAAAGAGTTCAAATGTCTTTTCACGTTTGAATGGACCAATATCAGAAAACCGGCCCAAATGTAAGGTTTTTAAATTAATATTTGTGGCTAGTTATCCCACATTTTAACCTCCTGACGCCTGTTTTTTTCTCTAATTACTGGAGTTTTGAATTGCGTCTCAGATTCTCCGAAGTTATCAAAGATACCAAATATGTGATTCTGCGGTTTAGAAAATGTGTCTAATAAAGACTCTTAAGTCAAGGAAACAGACACACTGAGGAAAACAGCAGCTTCACAAAATAGTTATGCAAGACAAAAAGCCTCCCCAGCTAGACATTTTTGGTTCTAAAAACATTCTGAGAATGTTAGTCATTGTTCTAGGAAGGTTTTCAGCGGGAAGTTTTTGTTTGGTTCCCAGAACGTTCTTCTGAAAGGTAGGATAACGTTCTCTAAAAACCTTCTTAAAATGTTTGGTGATAACATTGTTAGAACATTATGCCCTCCTATTCTTAAAACGTTTTCAGCAGAAGCT
Source organism: Notothenia coriiceps (assembly GCF_000735185.1). Lineage (NCBI taxonomy): Eukaryota > Metazoa > Chordata > Actinopteri > Perciformes > Nototheniidae > Notothenia > Notothenia coriiceps. Next base: position 462 of record NW_011366575.1, on the reverse strand, counting down.
TTTATTTTGGTTCCCAGAATGTTCTTCTGAAAGGTAGGAAAACGTTCTCTAAAAACATTCTTAAAATGTTCTTGATAACATTGTTAGAACATTATGCCCTACTGTTCTTAAAACATTTTCAGCTGCAAGTTAGATTTTTTATGTTGCCAGAATGTTATTATTTTAGAGAAGGATAACATGGTTTATGTTAAAGAAATTATGCAAATGTTCTATGGTAACCATTTACTAAAATATGTTTACATTATTTGAACATAAAGACATAATATTCCTGCAATTGTTCAACTCAAAATTCCTGGGTAAGTGGACTGACCACTGTGGTAATTAGGATGATTATGATAGTTTACTTAACTATTGGAATTTGACTATTAACACATGTAAAAGGATGACACAGAATCAGCTGGTGAAAGTAACATTTGTTTATTAGAAAAGGGGAGCTGGGAGTGGAGGTTGGTTATGGCAGCA
>NW_011366574.1:0-6155 GCF_000735185.1 Notothenia coriiceps | reverse complement strand
CAATTGAGATTGAAAAAAAAAAAAAAAAAAAAAAAATTTTTTTTTTTTTAAAAAAAAAAAAAAAAAAAAAAGGGCTAAACAATTGAAACGATCAAACATGCTTCCTCTGAAATGGAATTCTAGTAATTCACCATAATATGTGGCATTAGCAGTGTATGAAATTAGGACGTGCTTACAGTCTGGTTCACGGTGTGTGAGTCCTCATGGGAGTTTAGGTAAACTATGACTTGCATTAGGAGTTGATTACAGAAAAATGTTGTGTTAGGGATAATAAGGCTTGCTTTACAGGAACTGAGAGAGAAACATGATTTATCAGGTCATGACTAAGGACTTTTCCTGACACTTTCAAATAGTCAGAGCCACTGATATATTTGACTTTTGTTCTCATTTCTGCTTTTTTCTGCTTTTTCTGCAGAAGTATGTTCTCTTGTGTTTCAGTGTTGGTGTATAGGCTACTGCCTATTATGCTTCATAAAAGGCAGCTTTTCCTATCAATAAAATCTTTTTCTATATTAAATATCTTGGTTTCTCTTTTTTTCTGAGGTCACATTGTTCTGTTGTCTTACATAGAACACTAAAAAACATCTTACTGATATTGCTGTTCTCTTTTATTTGTTCGCATTGCATTTGATACTGAGATAATCCAAAAGTATAGTAATCAGTCTACATTACTTAAATATTTTCATACTCAGATTAGGTTACTGATTACATTGTTTTGAAGGTGACCAGTCATTTTAACGGAATACATTTTTAAAGTAACCCTCCCAACCCTGTTCATTCAGTAGTTCCCCGTTCTTAACTCAAATGAACAAGTTAGACTTGATTCAAGTGGGAATTGGGATCCACACTGGGTGCTGAGTGAGAAACTTCACATTATAATCAGCTCAGCAAATGTCATTATTGCTGTGATTTATTTCACCCCTCGAGCTGTGCGTGTACTGCTGTTTCCTTTTCTCAGTTTAGTGCAATTTCACTATGAGGTGATGAGAAACTTAAACATTAGCCAGTTTTGGGAGAAGATTCTTTACTTAAAGGGGACCTATCTTGCAAAATGCACTTTTGTACGTCTTTTATACATGAATATGTGTCCCCGGTGTGTCAGGGAACTCACCAAGTGTCAGAAAACACAACCCTCTCTCTTTTCCTCAATACCCAAATCTCTAAAAACGGGAATGAAACGGATCTGATACAGACTGATACAGATTTGAAATTGTTCTGACGTCAGAAACGGGGAGCTCCGCCTATATGGGCAACTCTCCACCTATCAGGGGAATGAGAGGTTGCCGTGGCATGGTAACAGCATGGTAACATGACGCTCGTGCCTCGCCCCCCTCCTTTGCAGGGGGGCGTGGTCAGCTGCAGCTCATTTGCCACAGAATCAGCCCTTGCAAAAACAGGGCTGGAATAGAGCAAATAGAGCGAAATGAGGCATGGCTAAAATGCATGATCTGTTTGGTATTTTGAAAAAAAAACTTCACAGACATGTTTTATATAGGTATGGCCTTGCAATATCTTATTCAAATATAGCATGATAGGTCCACTTTAAGTAAAATATCAAATACTATTGTCTTAATTACTCCATTACAAGTACAAGTTCTTATTAAAAAATGTAAAAGAACCAAATTATTAGCATCAAAATGTACTTAAAGTTTCAGAAGTACTAATTCTGCACAATGGCCCATTTCAGAATAATATAAAGTCCAGAAGTATTATCAACTAAATGTACTTCAATTATCAAAAGTAAAAGTACTTGTAATGCAGAATGGATCTTTTCACAGAATACTACTTTCCACCACTCCAATTAGTAAATGGCATCAAGGCTTTGGGAACATGCATCCGTCATTAAGAGAAGTATGTCTGAATGATGAGTAGTTAAAAAAACCTTACTACAGATTGTTAGATACGGTATGTATGTTTAGAGGTTACAAACGATAGGAACATTCTGAGGAGTAAGAGAGTGTGAAGAAACCTTTTTGTTCAGAGTCAGCTAAATGATCACGAGGTTGAGTGAAACGAGAAGCGATGACACTGAAGGGAGCGAATCTGAGTCAGTCTCTCCAGACTGTAGACCTCCCAAGTATTTAAGTCTCCTCGGCGTCTTTTGCTGTCCTGTGTGATGGACACATGGCGAAATATTTCTAATATCTGAAGCCGGACAGGTGAGTACATTATATGTCTCTCCAACCTCAAATTCAAACACTTTGATTAACATGTAAATGTGTCACTTAACTGCTCTCTTCTGAGCTCTGGCGCTGCGTTGAGTGGCAGCCTGTTACAGCAGCTCCCTACTCATCACTGAGTAGTTGTCAGTTCTCTGCTGTAACAATGTAAATGTCTTCTGAAGGTATTCTGATTCTGATTCTGATAAACATATTTTAGTTGACTCTACTGTTTGGCAATGTCTGTATTATACTGTGTATACTGAATCAAATAATGTCTTACTTTCTAAGAATTGCAGGTAAATGAACCACACTGTGGGGGGTGTGATAGCGTGATATAGCCCCACATTCTCTACCAACTGAGCTAACAGGGCTATTTTTACAGTAAACAACGACAACAAGGCCCAAGTAACTCTCAGAAAGGTTTCTTAAGACAGCAGGCAACATTACGGGCTGTACACATCAGGATTTCAAGTAAACACTGTGAAGAACATTTGAAATATATACTTTAACTTCATAATTAAAGCTGGTTCAGGCCATATCTATCAAAACGGTCTCAGTTTGTATCTGTCAACGATGAATTCTCATTACAAACTACAGTCAGTCATGGAGAACCGCAAGGGTCTGTACTTGGACCCATCCTGTTCATCATATATGCTACCATTGAGCAATATCATAAGGAATAACTCCATACATTTTCATTATTATGCAGATGATACACAATTGTATCCATCAATTAAACCAGATGTACAATTTTCATTAGTTAAACTGCAAGAATGCCCCACAGACATAAAGACATGGATGACCTGCAACTTTTTATTATTAAACTACTGACAAAACAGAAGTCATTATACTAGGCCCCCAGCACCTTCGGAACGAACTGTCCAACAACATAATTTCTTCAAATTGTATTACCAGCACCACGGTAAAAAATCTTGGTGATATTTTTGACGAGGATTTGTCTTTTAAATCCCATATAAAGCAAATTTCAAGGACTGCCTACTTCCATCTACGGAATATTGCAAAAATCAGGCACATCCTAAATCACAACAATGCAGAAACACTAATCCATGCTTTTATCACCTCCAGGCTGGATTATTGCAATTCTCTTTTATCAGGCTGTCCAAACTCATCATTAAAGACCCTTCAATTCATACAAAATGCTGCAGCACAGGTTTGAACAGGAACGAAAAAGTTGAAATAAAAAAATAGATGGTCTCTCAGTCACACCTGCCTAACAAGACTTACACTAACATGAAACCAAAATTACAATCAATGGTCAACACAACAATTGACCATAAGCAAAACAGGTTAACTGACATCTTCATACTGTCTAATTATAATTTCTTTATTCAGTTTATTTAACCTAAATATATTCATACAGCCCTTTAGATCATTTGGTAAATGATTCCACAGTTTAACGCCGACTACAGAGGTACACACCTGCTTTAAAGTAGTCAGTGCAAACTGATGCTTAAAGTGTCATTTTGTTCTATCTTGCTCATCCTCTAAAGTTACAATTGTTTTGTTTACTTTCTGGTAGTATTCTGTTTGTTGCTTTATGCATGACTTTAGAAGCTTGTTATTGAAATAGATCTTTACATTTGAACAGCCTTGTATTTGTGTGTTCTCTGGAATGTGATGTAATGTCTGTCTCCTCTCCTTCAGACATTAGCTTCCAGCCATGGGGGACTGGTCTTACATGTCCTCTCTGTTGGACAAGGTCCAGTCTCACTCCACGGTGGTTGGGAAGATCTGGATGAGCGTCCTCTTCCTGTTCCGGATCTTTGTCCTGGGAGCCGCCGTGGACAACGTCTGGGGGGACGAAGTGTCCGAGTTCTACTGCGACAGCCACGAACCGGGGTGCAAACACTCCTGCTACGACTGGAGGTTCCCCATCTCCTTCGTCCATTACTGGGTCCTGCAGATCACCTTCGTGTCCACGCCCACCCTGGTGTACCTGGGCCATGCCATCCACATCATCCACAGAGAGAAGAGGCAGATGGAGAAGCTGCGGGACGTCCCTGATGGAGCTGTCCGGAGGAGGCTGAGGTACACAGACGAGAGGGGGAAGGTGCAGATAACAGGCGTCCTCCTCTGCACCTACATGACCCAGCTGGTGTTCAAGATCCTCCTGGAGGTGGGGTTCTGTGTGGGACAGTTCTACATCTTTGGCCCCCCGTTCATGGAGCCTTACTTCCACTGCACCAGGTCTCCTTGTGCCTCTTTAAGTGGGGCCCAGTGTTACGTCTCTCGTCCAAGAGAGAAGACCATTTTCGTGGTGTTCATGCTGGTGGTGTCAGGCGTCTCGGTGCTGCTCAACATCCTGGAGATGATCTACCTGCTGTGTGGCCGGAGGAGAGACAGACGGTATGAGCATCAAGCCCAGCAGGAGGCGCTCTTGTTACAGCAGCAGTCCTCTAACACGGCGCGGGAAGCCGCGAGGAACCAGTATGGAGGCCACCCACTGCTGCCCCCCCGCCAGGGCCCCACAGGCCCCGCCAGTGAGGACAAACACAAGGACTCAGACGTCAGTAAAAAGAAGGTCCCCTGATACATGAACACACACGTCAATCAAATGGAAACACATCTTTGCTCAATAATAAAGTTAAGGTGGTTTCTTTTCAAATTGTACACACAATATAGACTGAAAAAACTGAAAATAATTCAATTAGATTTCACATCACTGTATTAGGTTAGTTGAAAGCAATAATATCAAGTTTAAATAACACATATTAGGTTTAAATATTTGCTTTCAACTAACCTAATACAGTTATGTAAAAATTGTTGAGATGATACATTTAATTAAAGTCAACGTCTCAGTTTTTTCAGTGAACCCTGCAAGAAAGACGCTGCAAATATATGGATATATATATATTTACAGTATATATATATATATATATATATATATATATTGATATTGATATTGAATATTTCTGTTTGAGTTGCCATTTATTCTATGAATGTGTGTATCAAAGAATGTTTTGGTATGAGATAGAATATTATTTTAAAGAAAAACGGGACAAAAACTACAAATCAAGACACAAGACAATTTTACTTCAAAGGTGATAGTAAGGACGCAGATGTTTTCGGTACAATTCATTTTATTTTTAGGTAAATGTCATATTCCTTAAAAGGAATTTGGTTTGGCTGACTCCAAATCAAATTAGATTTTTTTTTACGAGCTAAACAATATAGTTGCACTATTACAAATATTATGAATGAAAAGCAAATCGAAACTAATTGTGTATTTATCAAATATTTTATCTGAAATATTAAGCTGTATTTTTCTTTTTCTTATTTGTTTCTTTGATGTAATTGTTTTATAACTTTAATTATCTACCCCTGATGTGATCCTTTTTGTGTACTGAGTAAATAAAGAGTAAATATATCGTATAAACACACGTTTTTATGTAAAACGTAACTACAAGTGTCAAATAAATGTAGTGCAGTAAAAGTATATACCTCTGAAATGTAGTGAAGTAGCAGAAACGGAAATACTCAAGTAAAGTACAAGTATCACAAAATTAAACTGAATTGCTTAATTAATTACGTGTGCGTGTGTGTGTGTGTGTGTGTGTGTGTGTGTGTGTGTGTGTGTGTGTGTGTGTGTGTGTGTGTGTGTGTGTGTGTGCAGGAGTGTGTGGCACGTTGAATGACAGTACAAACACCAGGGGGCAGAGTCTTCTTCATGAATGAATGACTCTCTCTATCCAGTAGATGTTCTTGACAACTTGAATGTACTTTTCAATGAATACCAGCAGGTGTGTCTAGAATAGAACAAGGTGATAAACTAGATATATTCAAACTTTGCTGAGCTCCCATGAAAAACAACCTTAAAGTATGGGTTTGAATTCTGTGTCTTAAAACAATATTTCACCAGTGGTGAACCGTGTAGGGCCTTCAAGGTATTCAGAAAATACCCTGGAACAGTCAGATAAAACAAACAAAAAAATCGATTTAATTATATAAATAAAATGTAATAAAACACGGCGG
>NW_011366573.1:0-2084 GCF_000735185.1 Notothenia coriiceps | reverse complement strand
CAGCAGGGGAGGACTCTTTAAAGTAGAGACACTACATACTGATATACACCTGAACATCAGCAGGAGAGGACTCTTTAAAGTAGAGACACTACATACTGATTGAACCTGAACATCAGCAGGAGAGGACTCTTTAAAGTAGAGACACTACATACTGATTGAACCTGAACATCAGCAGGAGAGGACTCTTTAAAGTAGAGACACTACATACTGCAATACACCTGCACATCAGCAGGAGAGGACTCTTTAAAGTAGAGACACTACATACTGATTGAACCTGAACATCAGGAGGGGAGAACTCTCTATTTCCCCTAAAACATGAAATAAAGTCTTCGTTCCTCCTGGAATGCATCACAAAGCAGTGTTCGAGTGTACAGTAACAACAGGATGGAGGATTTCTTGTGAAAACAGGTTTCATGATATCTTATCAATGGAAACCCAGCGTCGCTACACAAGTCTGGAGATTAGCCGAAGGAAAGCAGCATTCCTCCTCCACATGAAAGTCACATGAGGAAAAAAAAGGAAAGAGATTTATCCTATTAACCCTGCGCTGAAATGTGCACTCAGTGACGCTGCTCTTTCTCCGATTGCATAGGCAGTAAATGCGTTTTATAGCTATAGGGTTTGGAGCTATTATAAGAAGCTATTTAGTGCTTTATGAAATAAAAGGGGAAAGGGAGAGCATGAGGCGCTGTTATTCACCGTGTGTGTAATGCGTTTCCTTATTTAGGTCATAACTTACCATCAGAGGAGATCACGAGACCGATGCATCAGCGTCTGAGTGGCTAACCGCCTCTGCTAAATGCTTCCTGTGAAACTCCTCAGGGGGAATTAAATGGAAAAGAAGGAATATCTTAACAGGAAATTAAAAAGGGTTGCTTAAAGTTAGAATTCTGGGGAGTCATTTGAAGCTGGATGTTGCCTTGAAGACATTTTAATGACACATAACAAGGCTGTGGGAGTCAAGCATTACATGTAACAAGATCCCTGACAGTCACATCAGGTTACATTGCTTTAATATCTTATTTACGTCCTTTTTAAATAGCATTTTTCAGCCATTGTTTTGCACTTATTTGTCTTTATCTTATTACTAATGTGTGCTTTCCTTCTTTCTTATCGTTGCTTTGCTTTTTTACCTGCTGTACCACTACCCAATCAGAATCAGTTTTATTACAAAGTACACATACGCGGAGTTTGCTTTGGTATAAATGGTGCGTACCAAGATAAAGAAAGAAGAATAGGAAGCATCAATAAATAAAAATAGTACTTTTATAAAAGCTATTTTAATAAAACAGTTTTAAGAGTGTTGTAACAAATGAAAAAAAACGACAATCTTTACACAAAATATATATTTATGAGCTCGGAGCTCCGTAAAAACAAAGCTGTCTGACGCTCTATTTGACACCATTTTCATATTTCTGGAGTAATTATACCGTTTTTGACAAACAGGAATATTGTTTTCTGGCATCACTTTCACATTTTACAGGGGAAAATCTGCATTTTGGTATGAGGGCACACGCAGAGAGTAAGAGGGCATAGCTGGTATATGTATATACTTATTTAAATATGCACAGCTCCAGCCATGATAACACTCTTCTGTCTGTCAAGCTTTGAAAGTATCAGGTGATTTAGTTTTATTTATTGTTTACTTCGTAGTGTAAATAGCAGCGCTCCTGTTACCGGTTTAGACCATACCCTGCTGTCTAATTGCGCTATTTTTATATGCTTTCCTAAACCTAAAGATGTTCCTGCAGCCCTTTAATCGTTGGGCATCGAATTTCAAAGGCAACTACAGAGGAACACATCTGCTTCAAAGTAGTCAAATATACTTATGTGAGAACTTGAGCTCTGTAAAATCTATTGAAATATGAGAAATACTATATTCAAAGTGGAGAGCTGTCACACTGCACATGTCCCCGCTGTGGGACTTATAAAGAACTTCTGATATTAAGTGTTCATACTCAGATCCAGAGATGGCTGCAGTACACACATCCTTTACTCAAGTAGAAGTACAGATACTCGTGTTTAAAAATACTCTGGTGAAAGTAGAAGTACTGACTAAACTTCAAGTAAAGTAAAGAAGTATG
>NW_011366572.1:0-2419 GCF_000735185.1 Notothenia coriiceps | reverse complement strand
CTGGGGGGATTCTCCCCCAGGAGATTTTTAGAAATACTAACATATAAACTACGCATTCTGGTACACTCTGAGAAGAAAATAAATAAATGTATTAGTACCTGACATATTAATAATATGTTATGCCATTGTTTGTTTTTGACTTTGTTCTGACAGCTGAACTTGCTGCACCACACAGAGAGAAGAGTAAAGAGGAGAGAGTCTGGGTCAAATAGTTTAAATTGTGGGTAGGGGTAGATAGCCCCCATTGTTCTGTGACCTGTCAATCATCAAACCGGGGGTCATATTTCATTATGTGTTCATTTTTATCTGAAGTTGTACCCATGGATGTATAAAGAATAGTTATACCGCAAAGTTATTCTCCGTGGGGACTTCCGGCAACAATCTTGATTCTGATTGGCCAGAAGACTCGAAAAAACATCAGCAAAGATGTTTTATTGGGAAGATGATCACTACGCAGCCCTGAAGCTCTGGAACTCCCTCCCCCAAGACCTCCGTGAGTCTGATTCCCTCACCCTGCTCCAGTCCCGTCTCAAAACCCACCTCTTCAACTCTGCTTATCCTTAAACCCGCCCCTCCCCCCTCTGACCCAACATCCTCCTGACTGCTTTTCTGTTTTTGTTTTTGTTTGTGTTTTTGTTCTTGTTTTGTTTGTCGACCTGACTCATAATGTAAAGCGTCTTTGGGTCTAGAAGAGCGCTATATAAATCCCATTTATTATTATTATTACGTGACAGACGTTTTCAAAACCATTTATGGTCTCTGGTACTTCCAGTCCAACGCCTAGTGCATGCACAGCGGGGTGAACAAATCTTAATCTTACCCCTCTTATCTGAGAGCAAATGTAACCTGAATATAAAAAATGGAACCCCAGATGACCACTTTAGATTCATTTAAAACAACTTCTGTATCCAGATGTGAGCTCCAATCCATTCCCTCTGGATGTCCGGATGCCAAATCTTAATAATACCACGGTGTAAAACTTGATGTGGAGTCTTCTGGTTTCTCTTTGCAGAACACTCCTTACAAAAAAGCCTTAAAGATAACAGAGTAGTGATTTATTGATTTGAGAAGCTGCTTATCACATCATGAACAAACAAACAGCAGCTCGACTTTGTGCTGAGGAGAGAGCGGAGAAGAGGAGGAGGACGCGTAACGTGATGAACACCTCCTGTATCAGTGCTTTTGATCTAAAACCCTACTATTTAAAAGAAACATCTCATCCCAAGAAGCTTTATTTGTCAATTAGTCTTCCGGTTTTACCGTGAATTCTTGAAGAAAACGAAAGGTTTTGTTGTATAAATAAATATATATTTTCTTTTTTAAACGGTGAATTAGGAAAATAACGATAAAGGGGAGCTCATTTAACAAAAGAAAATCACATGTGTATTGCAGACGAGTTTAGGGGAGAATTTGTAATCTATTTTTTTATATATATACAGTAGTTTCACACTTCTTAAAACACAGCGCCCATTCTACACTTTTAGGCTTGCAGACCATTAACATGCACTAAAACCTACAGAACACACTGCAGGAAAGAGAACACCCCAAAAAGCATGACAGGGCCTTTTTAAAATGCTTCCTTCTCGTGGTGCCATGAGAGGAAACGTTTTAGCTCAAGAATTCAAGATAACAAGGTTTGTTATTGATATACAGGCGTGAAGTATTATTATTACATAAACAAGCTGTGCACGACCTGTGTGGGCAACATGAGCAGCTGCTCTGACTGGATCTGGGCCGATTAAAGTCCTGGAGCACCGGCCAACTTTACACCAGAAATATCATGGAAGAAGATAACAGAAGCATTTTTGGCTCTTGTTTAACATGAACATGTAAAACATGAACAATTCAGCGTTAGTTTGTTTTTTAAGTCAATAAATCTCATGCTGCAGGTAAGACAGGAAGATGTGTGAACTCTGTTAACTTTCCAGCCTTAACTGCATATTGAAATATCCTGATTCTCATATGTACTTTTGGTATTGGTCAATAATAATAATAATAATAATAATGAATTACATTTTTTTATTAGAGCGCTTTCACAGGTGCTCAAAGCGCTTTACAAATACACATTACACATATTAGACATGTCATTACTGTGGACAATACCCACAGGAGCAAATGCAGGTAAAGTGTCTTGCCCAAGGACACAACGGCCTGACGCAGTGGCGGCCGAGGCGGGATTCGAACTGGAGTTCACCAACGCCCCTTGATCTGATGACCAACGCTCTAACCACTGCGTGCGTACGTTTGTCCTATAACTAATTTAGTTTTTATATTTGATTATATTTCACATTTGTACACAAAGGTCTAAAGGCCCTTACACACCAAACTGACACCAAAGGACACGTCCCGACGGACCCGACTGTTATGTCGCCTCACGTCTCCTGCGTCTTGGCCAACAGTCACACTGGAACACACTGCA
>NW_011366571.1:0-6096 GCF_000735185.1 Notothenia coriiceps | reverse complement strand
CCCTCTTCTTTAGAGAAGACCAGGAAATGATGGATACACGGATCGTGTTCAAATCAATAGGCACGCAATGACTCTAAATGATAATGATCACGCCACCAAACACACATTCAGACTAAAGGAACCAGCCTGTTTGGAACATGTAAGAAGTAGAAAGTACAGGTATTCGTGTTCAACATGTAAGAAGTAGAAAGTACAGGTATTTGTGTTCAACATGTAAGAAGTAGAAAGTACAGGTATTTGTGTTCAACATGTAAGAAGTAGAAAGTACAGGTATTTGTGTTCAACATGTAAGAAGTAGAAAGTACAGGTATTTGAGTTCAACATGTAAGAAGTAGAAAGTTCAGGTATTTGAGTTCAAAATGTAAGAAGTCAAAGTAAAAAGTCGTCAGAAAAATAAGTAGTGGAGTAAAGTACTGATGCCAGAAAAATGTACGTACGTATTTGTACTGCACTACTTCTACTACTTCACTACCTAAGTATCTCTCTCTCTCTCTCTCTCTCTCTCTCTCTCTCTCTCTCTCTATCTCCAGATAAATATTCCGATGTTCCAAAAAAACCAAAAAAACTCAGATTTCTAAAAAACATCATCATTTCTATGATCTTCTGCCCCCTGGAAGGAGTTTTACTAAAGCTGCTTTTAAAACTGTTTGCTTGCAGATAAAAGACCGAACACCTACAAAAAGCTGCTTTAAAAATACCTGAGTAGGTGTAGACTTTAGGCCGATCAATGTGGAAGCTATATTCCTTGTGTTAAAGACATTTCAACACACATTTGAAATGAAACATAAACTCCTGCTCTCGACCTACTTCATGCAACTGTTTTATTTTTAGATTAGATTTGAAAATATTGTGGAAAACTAGTTTTTCTTTTACTGTACATATCCTATGTTTAATAATGTATAATAATAGTGTAACAGGGATGTAACAGGGGAATATTAATGTTTAATATGGAAGTGATATAGCTGTTACTTTGGTGTACGGTAATAAGGATGTAATACCAGAGTAATATGTGTATAATACTGGTGTAATATACGACATACCGTGGTATATGCTCATTATATCACAGCTGAGGGGCGTGGTTCGGCCCGACACGAAGCAGTTTGCTTTTCAGCCCAACTGTATACTGTTTTTCTCAGACGCGGAGGGATACTGACTTGTTGTGAAAAGTAATTTGCAATTCTACCCGTGGTATACGCTCAGTATATCACGGCTAAGAACCAATCAGATTGCTTGATTTGACTTGTCCGTTTTATAATGTATAATATAGGTGTATTATAGGTGTTATGTAGAAAAAAGCAATCACTGTGAATGCCCATCCAAGTGTTAGTGGAAAATTACATAAAAAAAAACAAGTAGAAGTATTGCAAAATAAATGCAGGCTATTCAGGTAAAACACAAGGTAGTTTTTAGTCACTGAGTGCGAGTAGAAATACAGTTTCAACACCTATTTGTGTCCACACATCATCAAACTATATTTACACTGTGAGGTTATTTCTGCTGCAGAAACACCTGCATAACACATTATGAAACACTTCCTGTAGAAAAGCTGCCACATGCATTTCTGAAGGTTCCTCTCACAGATATATTGTCGTCTGATATACCGTAAACTCTGCTTTATATTCAGTCTGCGAGTCATGAGCTTACGCAACACGTCCAGAAGCTTTAATGTGTTTCTGTGGATGAAAAGAGACCCGTCCTCCTGCTCCTCTCTGCAGAAAAAACACATTGATTTCTGTCAGAGGAACAGTGGGAGGACACACCATTGTATTCTGAAACAGTTTGTCAGACGGCGTGAGTCATTGTACATTTTTTTTATAATAAAAGACACTCCGTTTTTATTATTTTATTCCCTGCAGCGAGGCGGTGTTTATGAAGGTGATTATCAGAGATTAATAACAGCTACCCTCATTCTGCCTCACTGGGAAAACACAGCGGGACAATAAAGTGTCCTGATAATATCAAATAAGACTACTGTATAAAAGACTACTGTATAAAAGAGCACAGTGAGACTGATTCGGAGCAGTTGTTGCTACCCGATTTGTACCGGAAAAAAAAACAGTGACAGGAAGTAACTCATCAAATCAGGTTTCTGCCATGGATTGGGTGAAAAAAAGCGGTTAACACAAGCTGAAGAGATGTTAACGTTTTGTTCTATGACATAAAGTACATCAGTATATACCCCAGTGGAGGATTTAAAAACAGAGGTTGATAACAAGTGTCTAAAAGAGACGACTAAACGCCATCACGCCCAACATTAGCCACCTTTAGCTTAGCGGTGGTGACGTGAAGTCATGTGACCGTGCTGTAGTTCCTTTATAGCCCAACATTAGCCTCCTTTAGCTTAGCGGTGGTGACGTGAAGTCATGTGACCGTGCTGTAGTTCCTTTATAGCCCAACATTAGCCACCTTTAGCTTAGCGGTGGTGGCGTGAAGTCATGTGACCGTGCTGTAGTTCCTTTATAGGCTTCTTAGTTATTCTACGGAATCTTTAATATTATTGTTTGCCATCTCTGAGACTGGAATTAAAATAGATATGGGAGCAGATGTTTAGACACTTTAAGGTTTGATTTTGATTAAAAAGACAACCTTTAACCCTTTCCAATGATAGGAATGACACCATCTTTCTCAAGCAAACAGTGGGGTTCACCATGCTTACCATTTATTTATTTATGTGTCATGTTTTTTATTCCCTGCAGTGAGGCGGTGTTTATGAAGGTGATTAACAGCATTAATGCTCTGCGGAGCGAAACACATATTTTTAACCAGCTGCACTATTTCTACACCACTGAGAAAACAGGCATTTTAAAAGAGAGCCATTGATTTGTGGTAATGATAAGAGCTTGGCGCCAGTGTGTGTGGCCGTTTGGATGAGTTATGCACAGTAATACTTCCAGTTTCCAGCATTTAATACGTGCTCCAGATATCCTGCAAGCACCCAAATCTGATTAAAGCCGATCAAAAGGTTAATTGAGGGTGACATCATGGCTTGTTAGACATGTAATCATTTTGTCGTCTGATATTTTACACCACAACTTAACGCCTAATTGTTCCTCCTTATTCACCAGGAGATAAACCCAGCAGCTGTGGCTCTGAGACAGAAAACTGACCTCTTTATTCACTGATGATTTGTGCTTTAAGAAGTCCAGTGTGCAAGACAAACAGAGTGATTCAGATGCTTCTTACACTAAATATGATCTGAGGAAAATGTTATTTGGCTCTGTGCCAGTCAGTTGGTCCACAGCTGTGATTCAGACACATTGTTAAAACGTTTATCATTCATCAGGACATTTTGGTACAAATACAACTCTTCTATAGCCTACCGTGTTTTCACCAGTAAAATAGATAGATGGATAGTGTTAGAAATTAAAATCAATGTTGATATGGCGTAATTTGAATTAAATACACTATTTGATTTAAATCAGTTTTATTCTGAAAACCGGAAGTTCTCACTATTAGCTTAACATTTTTATTCTGAAAATTCGTCACTTCCGGTTAGCATTTAGCATCTGGCGGAATCATACGATTTCAAACCTTGAACCAAGGTNCTGAAGATTCGTCCTTTCCGGGGTGTAGCACTTTAGCAATCTGGACGGGGGGAAGTCATACGATTTCAAACCGTGTGAACCAAAGGGTGAGAAATGACAGTGGGATGTTGTACACTGTATCGACACGGGGGATTAGCACTCTTGTTGAATGGACGCGCCCTGGAGATAATGTGTAGCAGCGGAAAGGTATTCAATAACCAGCGGCCAGATCATGATTGCCAATTTTGGCTACAGAATAAAGGCACGGTAGAGATTGGCATTGGACCCGCCCCCGACAACGCCGGCCAATAGGGAGAATGACCTCAGATGACAACACGGAAGGGCCAAGCCAAGAATTGAGCTCTCTTCTACCCCCTGACCTGAACTGACCGGTCGTTGGATGTGGAGAGCGCCTCCACTCGCACATTTCATTTTGTACACCACCGCATCTTTTGTGTAATTAAATGCTGTTAACTTTTATAAGCTTCCCTTGACTCTTTTCAGTCTCTCCTGCTCTCTGGGTTCAAGAATTGCTAACAATAGATAGATAGATAGATAGATAGATGCTTTATTGATCCCAATTTGGGAATAAAAAAACCCACAATGCAATAAGACAAATGAAGACACAGAAATAAACAGTCCAAAAATATTTATATACCTCAATATTTAATCGTGTTTCCCCTATTTTTCCGACTTTTCAGGTTGTGTTTTTTAGTTAAAGAGGCCCTATTCTTCTTTTAGGGGTGTTCCCTTGCCTATAGTTTGTTCTATGGGTTTTTAGTGCATGTAAATGGTCTGCAAAGGCTCAAATCTCTGTGTTCATAAAAGAGATCCACGTCTTAAAAATCCCAGAATCCTTCAGAATCCTCCTCTCCAGGAAACAGGATTTCAATGAGACTTGATGGGGGATACTAACATCTCAATTCCCGGTATTTGCTCATATCTCCGTTCATCCTTAAACATCGTGTTGGTTAGCCACAGTGGTCAGAGTCCTGAAACATGCTGAAAGCAGACAGATGATAATGACGGGACTTCTGAAAGGGCCTCCTCATGAATCCTCTTTAGTGTCATGTGCACAATAACTCATCTCCAACAAGGCAACATAGAATACTCTTTTAAGTAGATAAAGTTATTAATGTATGAGTTTCCTCCGATGTTGGGACATAGAGCAAAGTGCATCAATAAAAGACATTAAAGGATGCACACTGCCCTGTAATTCGTCCTCATTTGAATTTGCATATTTCTCACGTATTGTTTTGAGTATCTTTTACATTGAATCCGCTGACTCGCTGATCCCTGTGGGTTTGTCTTCCCTCCAACACGCCAACAAAGAACCCTTTGTCCCGAATAAAAAGTGAAATGTAACACAAAAAATCCAACAAACTGATTAAAAAGCTAACCTTTTTTAATGAATATCACTTTCGGTCCTGGTAAAGAGTGTCTGTGTGGGCGTGCATGAACTGCAGGATGCACATGAATATTGAACAGATCTTATGAAGCATGGCTGCCGTATCTCACCTCTTTGCTCTCTCAGTAATAACTTGTCGCGTTGCATCTCTTTATGAGCCGAGGGCAACGAATGCATCGTATGATGAAGATTTAAAGTATTGATATGCTCAAAGTGTTCAGTAAAAGTCTCCTGCACAAGTTTAATTGCAAACTTAAACGCTACGTGTGTCTGTGGGACAGGCGAGGTGGTTTTCAGACCTGATAGATGACCGTTATATACATAATGATATATAATGCATGCAGTATTCAGAGGGTCAGTGACTGCAGCATTAATGATTCAGGACGAGTCAGCGAGGGGTTAAATATTTGATCTGGTGTTTTATAATTCGCCTCTGCAGAGGAGTTAATGGGAACTATTTAATAATGAACCTTGTGTGACTCCCTGAGGGATGTTTTAGTACATTTAATGCACTTACAGCATGCTGGGAGTCACTGGGGAGCCCCTGCAGCATCCCGGGGGAAACCCCATATATTCAGTGTCTTAAAGGTCCCGTGTCACGGCCATTTCTACTGTTCATAGATTTACATTGTTCAATGTTCCAAACTCACATTGGTTTCTCATCCAGCATCTTCGATAGTATGTGTTTTCGCTCTCTGCCCCCCCCCCTGTGAGCCCAGTGTGCTCTGATTGGTCGGGGCGTTGCGAGGCGCGCTGCTCACTGAGCTGGCTTACTGGTGTGGTTTCTGGGTCGGTGATACAGAGAGAACAAGCGAAACTCATCCTGAGCACACAAACACTCACAACCGAAGTAAAAACAATAAGTGTGTCTTGATATTGAGTAAGAAAAAGGTTTATAACGATGTGAGAATGGATCTGCGGAGAGCATTCCTCCGTCATCCCAACTCGTCTATTACCAACCAGGGAGCTCTATGCAAGTCAATGGGACTCCCTGATAGTTGAAAAGAGAAATGTCCAACGAGGCGTTCTGGGGCAGCATAGACAGGTCTTCTCTGTATTAGAGTTTTACTCCCTACAGGGTGTACTTTGAGGGTTTTGACTCTGCAGACCGTTCACATGCAGAAAAAGCTTCATAACACACAAGGGGACGGGTAATAACCAGAA
>NW_011366570.1:0-3761 GCF_000735185.1 Notothenia coriiceps | reverse complement strand
CATAAGTCCTGGATGGATATCCTCGTGGATTCATCTTCCTATTATACACACATGCATTTCCAAACATTTGGACTACCTATGTTGCAAATGTATTATCTTTTCAATTTACACACGGCATCTATTGCACGTCTGTCCGTCCTGGGAGAGGGATCCCTCCTCTGTTGCTCTCCCTGAGGTTTCTCCCATTTTTCCCTTTAAACTGTGGGGTTTTTTCCGGAAGTTTTTCCTTGTACGATGTGAGGGTCTAAGGACAGAGGGTGTCGTATTGTCATACTGATATTCTGTACAAACTGTGAAGTCCACTGAGACAAATGTAACATTTGTGATATTGGGCTATATAAATAAACATTGATTGATTGATTGATTGATTGATTGATTGATTGATTGGATAATGAGCCACCTGTCTTGCACGGATTCCTGCAATATTTCACTCAGTATTTCATCTGCTTGAGCGCCGGGAATACAATGCTCAGTGTTGTATGAAAGAACACAAAAAAAGAGTGCCAGATTATTAGCTCAGTGGCGTAACCCCCACAGTGCATATTTTTTTGCAAATTGTCCTATTTTTCTAATCTTCACACTTCACTTCACTATTTTGTCAGTGAAGTGAAGAAGCGTATATCTATAATGTATTTCAATGACATATCATTATCAAATCCCACTTGTTGCTGAAACATTTATTTGTTCTCCCTTTTGAATATTCCAGTAACACTGATATTCATTGGTTCATGTTATTTGTTAAGTTAATAACAATTTAACTGAATTGCAACCACAAAAAACGTGAATTCGCTGTTGCTGAAATGCAAAATCTGGGTGTGGGTTAGGTGCATGTCCTACAACTCTATGTGAGGCTGGACTTAGACATAGTGGTGTTTTGAGCTAAATGTTAACATCAGCATGCTAACACAATGATAAAGCTAGTAGTTTTATGTTTCTAGGGTGTATACTTTTTTACCCTGTTTACTAGTTTAGTGTGATTGCATGACAACAGTTCCTAATAAGCACGAAACACAAACTAAAGCCAAGACTTAAGGGAATGTTGTTCATTTTAAAGAAAAATGTAAATCAAAGTATTTGACAAAATACTAATACCTAATGATATGCAGTTATTTGCCATATTATGGATGGTGCACATTAGATTAGCCTAGGTTAGCCAGCTCATGTGATTGCACAATGACTTATGGTTAACAGTAAAACATTTGTCACATAGAACCCCAGGTGTCAGACCCCTTGTTGAAACCCAGTGCACTACAAGAAAAGTCAGGGTCATAAGCTGTTAGCATTCATCCTCTGGTGATCATGAATGTCTGAACCAACATATGGCAATATGTCCAAAGTTTTTGGAGATATTTCAGTTTCATGTTTTACTCTGAAACAAGAAAGCACTAAAGAATTAGTGAGGGGATCACTATTGTCATAAGGATTCAGCCTCTGGTGACCATGAATGTCGGTATCAATGCATGGCAATCCATCCAATCGTTTTGGAGATATTTCAGTCTGGACTAAATGTATCCGCCTTCTTTGTTGACCAACCGACCACTGACCAAAATACATGCATTGCCATTCAGAGCTATGCTGTTAGCACGTCAAAAAATAATTCCTTATTGGATTACTCTACATTATTTGCATTGGTTTTTGAGAGGAAAGCAAAAAGCACAGTTAATCCTGAAACTATAAAGGTATTTTAACGCATTGTTGCATAAAACCAATCAAAGACATCCTAAATAGTGTAGGTTTTTAGGTTAAAATGGGGCATATTTTTTCTTGGAAGACAATGTACTGATCCGACAGCCTCAAGTTTGTGCACACACACTTTCCAGCCTCCAGAGAAGCAATGGGGATGGTGAAATGAAAGCAGTGGACCCTGCTCTGCAAAATGCAAATGTGAACTTTGCAGAGAACCCAGGTCTCCTTGGTTTGCTGAGAAAGAACAAAAGGACCAGTTGATGTGCTTCCATGTCTGCCGAGGTGCCTATTTGTGGTTTCAGTGGGTGGTTAACAAGGGTGCTGTGGCGACTGTACCTGCAGATAACATAAAGGTGGTCATGCTAACTGTGTGGGTCGGTGCATAGCACTTTGAAGAAGGTGGCACAGTCTAATTTCTCTGACTTTCTTTGAAGGCAGAAATGTGCATACCTTTCTGCTCTACAAGCTAAATTCGATTTCTTGCGCCAATTCAAACCCATACACTATAAAACAATGTTTGTAATTGGAAAACTTTACATGAATTATCCTAATCCATTTGTTTTGCTCTTGTAAACATGCTAGTGTCTCAACTATACTTCCCTACGTTTTCCTTAAAGAGGCTATAATTAACATTTCAAATTCAAATGTTGAAACATTGTGAAAATGTGAAATGGATTGTTTGTATTAATAAACCTACTGAAAGTGAATACCTGACTCTGCAACTTGCTTGGCTATTATGGAGCTTTTTTTTTGAAGGTCACACATGCAAGAATGCCAACCCAGTCTCATGACATTGCGTGTTAGTCACCAGGGCCGTATCCAGGATTTCCTAAATACCGAGGTCCAAATATGTTAGGGGGGTTCGGGGGACACCCACCGAGATTTTTTGGATTTTCATGATCTAGTTAGGTGCTTTTTAAGTCCTGTGGGGGGTTACACATTGGACAATATATTGATTTCAAACCATGTCAGTGGGCTGACAATGTCAGCATAAATTATTTTTGAAAGTGTAATGCATAAGAATCAGTTGATTGTTACTATTAATGATCTGGACATGCAGAAGAGGCTAAAATGATCAGAAAACATTGTCAACATTCATTTTCCATGTCTCTCTTCTATCTTCTTGAGTCTCTCTGTCTTCTTCCTGTTCATTACTCTCTCTGTCCTCTACTCTTTCTCTTTGTTCAATCTCTCCCTCCTTGTTCACTGTTTGCTCCTCCTCACTTGTCGCTCCTGCCAGTGAATTAAAAGCAATTCAGCAATTTAGTTCATTTCACTTGTTTGCTTTGGAACAAACTCCCCCAGATAATAAAAACCTCTGCCTCAATAGAAATGTTTAAGGGGCAGTTAAAGACCCACCTTTTCCGACAGGCCTTTGGGTCGTCGGAGGAGGTGAGTTAGTAGCTGTCTTTTATCCTATGTGTTACCTGCTGCTGTTTTATGGCTTTTATTCTACATGTTATAGTTGTACTTTGAATTGTGTCCTGTGTACTGTACTGTCAAGCACTTTGTACATCCGTGTTGAGAAGGGTGCTATACAAATAAAGTTTTACTTACTTACTTGTTTGCATTATTTTGTTTATTTAAATCTGTTTTGTTTGATTCTCAAAAGAGAACAAAGATGTAAGCAAATTGTGTTTTATACAATTGTATGTTATTATTAGGGATGCACCAAATATTCGGCCGCCGAAAATTATCGGCCGAAAATGGTCAAAAAAGCCTTTTCGGCTTTCGGCCGAAAGGGTTTTAGCACCGAAAAAATATCAGCGAATGTCAGGGAACAGGGTTACGTTGGTAAGCTAATGTGTTGTTGTGATGACGTAATCAAAACGCGGCGACAAGCACGGCGCGCGACCATGCTCGCGGCTGGCTCACAGCCAACATGTCTGGCGCTTCGAGATATTTTAAAAATATCAGAGAAAGAGGCGCGGATTGCGATTTGTAAAACGTGTTCAGCTGACATTTCTCGAGGGGGTGTAACTGCAAAGACTTTCACCACTTCGGGATTACTCCACCACTTGAAATCAAAACACCCGGACAAATATGCGGAGTATGATCAAATCACAAGCACTGAC
>NW_011366569.1:4986-7742 GCF_000735185.1 Notothenia coriiceps | reverse complement strand
AAAACTAAATCTCTGGCGCCACCACTGAGCCTGACTATTTGTGGTTGGGGGGCCCGACTTCTTTTTTTCTCCAAAGGGGGGGCCTGACAGAAAAAGTTTGAGAACCACTGCTTTAACTCCAGGTGACTTTCTGCCGCTTTCCTCCGTGGTGCAGTGCTGATCGTTTCACCACGGAGGAAAGCACTTCACTCATTGCAGTACCCATAAGGAGCTGTACAAATGCCACAGTTTTTGCGTGGCTGTGTATTTAGTTGAAAGCCCAGTGGCGATCTGCTCATCTCTCATCGAAATAATATGCTACAAAGGGGCGGACTGGCCATCTGTGTGTTGAACTTTCCTGTCGGCTCCCAGACCGTAGTCGAGGAGGGCAGAAGCAACAAGCTTCAGGTTCAATAACCCACTTTAGCTTAAATGACTGGAGAGAGGCGAGCTCTTCTTGGGAGGCCGTTGCATTTATTTACCTGTTCTTCTGTTTCACAAAATACATCACAGACCTGTTTTTCTGCTTCCTCGTTTCACTTCCAGAAACATACACACGTTCTCTCACTGTCGCTCTACCATCCACAAACACACATGCACAAGCCACACCCCTCTCTCTCTCTCTCTCTCTAAAGGGACAGCGATCTCATCTCACTCTGCATGACCCTAATATCATAACATGTGTGCTCTGGAGAATCACAGAACGGACGATCGTCCTTATTATGCCGTTTAAACCAATTATTTAAATGTGTTTGTTAAATTCGGCATCATATAAGTTGCGCTGACAGGTCCACACACTGCTTCCCCGAGCGTCAAGCTCCTCAACCCCTCCCCCCGTTGATCATTCTCGATCGTTGGCACGCTGATAACAATTTTCTTTTAAAATGGCACTTCATATCAAAAAGGTTGCCGACCCCTGGTATAGAGGTATGAAGACATCATAGTTTATGCAGCTGCGACCCTTCAATTTATTGGAGTCTTTGATTGTGATTTTGACTCGCAGAAAGTTAGTTTTTTTACCACAAATGTTCCTCGTAACAACTAATGTAAGATACAGTAGGTGTCATTTAATTTTAACCATTGATTATATCCTGTGAAAATAGTCTGCCAAAAGTTTAGAGAGATTTACGAGATATACATTGCTTCTTCTGTGAATAACATCCTTGTCCAGTTCTCACTTTGTTCTACATGCTGTGATGGAATTGCTGCTGAACTTAACCAAGAGATTCTCAAAAGCACAGGAAGCCTTCACTGACTTTTTTCATTTGAATGTAACAGGTATGACCACCTCAGCCGGGTGCTGATGAAGGTGATGGATGAGCACCCTGATAATGCGGTGGACGTGATTGAGGACGTGAGCCGGGAGGTGAAGCGGGGTTTATTTGAAGACAAGCAGAGCACCCTGCGAGACCTCCCTCAGACCACAGCTGCTGAGCTGCTGGCTGAGCAGCAGCGCCTGCTCTTCTCTCGGCCAGAGGAGGCTGACCAGGAGGAGGAACTGGTACTGCATGCACCACACTGTACATTTGTCCTGGTGATTCTGAGGGGGAATTCGGCTTACGTCGTGTGTCACATTCAGGGTTAGGAGGGTTACTTATGTAATGTATTGCTTAGAGGGGGAGCAGAGGGGGTCATGTCTTCACTATAGTAGGATGAGTAATTTTGCAAGCCAAGGTCACACAGTTGAATCAACAATATCCTTTCATCGCTGAGTACAAACAGATACCATGTGATGCTAATCTCCTCATACTATTGGCTCACAAGCCCTCCATACCTCAAATATCTTATAGGTAAACAACACATCCATAGATTTTAGAACAATTTCAAATGTTTTTACAATCATGATGTTTTTTCTCCAAGAAGCCATTTTTTCTCCAAGAAGCCATTTTTTCTCCAAGAAGCCATTCTAAAAGCTTTTTGGGAGTATTATTACAATTATTCACAACAGTTGCTCCTTTTTCAAATGAAAGAAATACAAGAGATTTAAAAGTGTACATATATACATTTATATAAACATGAGAATTGGAAGTGAAATGTCCAATAAAATATTCAAATAAAATAGAGTAAAAAAGTTAACATAAACATAAGAAGTAAAAAGAAAAGTGCAATAAAAAAATATAAAAAAATAAAATACAAATATTTATTTAAACATTGGAATGTGGAATGGAATGTCCAAGAAAAGATAAAATATGTATATAAACTTAATAAGAAGTTTAAGAAAAAATCTGCAATCAAAAGTTGTATCAAATCAAATAAAGATATTTATATAACATAAGAAAGTAAAGTAAAACATGCACATGACACGACAATATCAATGTGTTATGACCCGCCCCCTACTTAGTGGTAGTGGCTCGTGGGGAGACCCCCAACATAAAATAAAACACGGCAAACACGCAGCATTAAACGGTGTCTCATTTATTCCAGACACAACCGTACTCACATGGCCAACCGGCAAATGATCAAGGGCTGGAGGGCAGGAAAAACAAACAAAAGGACGAAGGGGGCCTGGGCCAGCCACACCACGGGACGTAGGACCCAGAGCTTCCCTCCGCTACCCAGAGGTCTAACAAATCCCTGCGGGAGAAAATAAAGCCACGAAAACCTACACTGCCTGGTTCTCCAGAGTACATAAGACACACAAGTAACACAGGGGATCTACAGATCCTAAACAGCAGAGTGAGGTAGTCCACGGACAGAGTCTTCCGGCATCTGGATAGGGAAGAGACCTCTTCTTCTTCTTCTTTTATTTAATGGCGAATCGCTTCCACTTGGAGCAT
>NW_011366569.1:0-4926 GCF_000735185.1 Notothenia coriiceps | reverse complement strand
TGATTGTTGAGTCTGAGTGATATCTTGCAAAATAATTCTGGACTATGCGCCATACTGGTAGTTCTTTCTTTTCCTTTAACTCCCTTTGTATATTGAGGTCTACACTTGGCAATGGGAGACCTCTTCTCCTCCAGCTTCTCCTTTTTAAGTCCCCAGCTGAATGTCATTAGGACACCTGGGGGAGGCGGAGCCAGGGGCGGACCAGGTGTACCTGCGCAGCAGACAGACAGAGAAAAGCAACACAAACACGTAACAAATGTAATGTTGAACCTTGTTTCTTGTTCTTCAACAGATGGACACACCTTTTCCTAATGTGAGTGAGGTTGCCTTCTACCTGGAGCAGGCTGGGGTGGGTCTGGGCAGAGAGGAGATGCAGAGGGTCTTCCTTGCACTCAAGCAGCTTGTTGAGAGCCAGGGGCTGCCGCGCTGCCGACTGTGGGGCAAGATCCTGGGGACAGAGAGCAGCTACATCGTGGCTGAAGCTGAGTACAGGGAGGGGGAGGAAGAGGAAGAGAGCACGGAGGAAGCAGCAGAGGATGAGGAGAGAGACGTAGAGAAGGAGGTGAGGAAGGGGAATGTTTTTAATCAATGTAACAGATCCTCTTCATTCTTTCTTATCTGTATGTTTATTCATCTTTCCTGATTTGTCTTGTTTGAACTGTTTGTGGCAAATGCTAAATAAGCTCCATCCTTTCGTCTTGATCTGTAATTATTGTGGTCTTATGGGGGGCTTTGCTTTCAGATGAATCCCCTTCCTCAATCCGCCTATAGACCCCCCCCAACAGTGCCAAAGGAGGCCCTAGGAACAGGTGCCAACAAGTTTGCTTTTTATGTGTGCAAAGAGCCCGGTGTTCCCTGGGTGAAGCTCCCTTCAGTCAGTCCAGCACAGATCACCGGTGCTCGTCAGATCCGTAAGTTCTTCACAGGGACGCTGGACACCCCCATAGTCAGCTACCCACCTTTCCCCGGGAACGAAGCCAACTACCTGAGAGCGCAGATCGCTCGGATCTCTGCCGGCACTCAGGTCAGCCCCCAGGGCTTCTACCAGGCCGGGGAGGAGGAAGGTGATGAGGAAGACGAGGCCCCTCGGGACAGCTTCGAAGTGAATCCAGACTTTGAGGGTGTTCCGGTTGCTGAGATGGCCGAGTCTCTGTCCACCTGGGTGCATCATGTTCAGCACATCCTGCAGCAGGTAGGTCTGATGGAGGCAGGTGGATGGAGCGTTCTCTCAGCTGTATTTGATGCCTGAGTGTGGACTGCTTTAGGGTCGCTGTACGTGGGTGAACCTTGCTGTGAAACCAGGAGATGACTCCAATGAGGAAGGAGAGGGTGAGGAGAAGGAAGAGGAGCCTGATGAGCCTGAGCCAGAAGTTGGACCCCCTCTGCTCACACCCCTCTCCCAAGATGCAGGTTTGTCTTTGGAAATCTTTCTGCAAAACCCAAATGAGATTTAATTTTCACTGGGGATCTGCTACTTCCCTTGCTGCTGCCTTACACCTGTAAATGCACCACAGGCTGCTGCCTCCTCATCTATTCTCACATGCAAACACATACAGAAGGTTTCAGCTTACAGGTGGTAAGCTAAATGATATCAATAATATAGAAAATGTTGCTTCTGTTATGAATATTCTTGTTTGGGGGCCTCTGAATAGCTCAGTGGTTTAGTTTAGTTTATTTGTTTATAGTGTCGTGGACAGTCCCCATTGATCAACTATCACAGAAAACAGTCAATGGGGCAGCTTTAGCCAGCGTGGCTAGTTTCCAGCTGTTGTCCCCGGCCAGATGATAATAGACACCCTTAAAATCACAATATATCAGATTAGAGGTGGCGGCCCATACACGATCTCCATTGCTCAGTACTCTTCAACCCATTAGGCAATGTCCTCTCCTCTGTCCCCCCACGTCAACGCCACATTGATCAATAAAGGCATCCTCTAGCCCAGTGGTTCCCAACCTGGGGGGCGCGCCCCGCTTGGGGGGGGGGTGCCAAAGATCAGGCCTCTGGCCTCAGATGATTTGAGGCCAAATATCATATTTAGACTTTTTTTTTTTATTTCTTTAATTTTTTTTTTTTACATATAATTGTAAAGCAATACATGATAATTTCAGATTATTTGTCACGGTTGCTCCGATCAGATCGTTCTCCTCCATTTTGTAGATTATTTACGACTTTTGAATCCACATAAACACATCGGCAAAATCCGGCTTACTTTGAGCATGTGTTTTAAACAGTTGAATCCCTTTGTGAATTGTTTCCACTTGCGCCGTCCTTTAATTTCTTCATACAGCGGGCATCCAAATGAATTAATCCTGAGTCCAATAACCATCAAAGTCACTCCAATAGTGCTCCTTAATTACGCTTTCATCCTCCTTTAACAAAATACTTTGTTGCTCGTCTGTCCTCTCTTTTTATTTGAAGCAAATGTTGTTTCTGTGGTGAGCATATTCACACAGAGGTGCGCAGGCAATTACAAAAATGCACCCAACATAAAAGGAACAAACATAAGCCGCTGAGGTTGACGCGATTCATCAAAAATGTATTGATCCAAAAATGTTTGGAACAAATCTTAATAAAATGAAAAAGCTCAATTTATCATGAAGTGCACAAACATTTGGTCCTGATAATCCAGTTATCAAAAAGTTGAACAAAATAGAGCAACCCACTCAGCGCCTCTCCCACACTAACTTCTCACAGGTGGTTATATTCCCTGAGTGCTGCTCATATCCATGAGACCCACTTCTACTTCCACTCAAATGCAAGTTTGGGGCAAATATTTCACTTTTTACAAAAAACATTTTGCATAATACTTTTGTTTTGGTACATATAGTTTATTTTGATGGCATTACTTAAGCAATAGTTTGGATGCAGTACTTTTAAATTCTAGCAGAGTATTTCTACACTGTGTTATTACTACTTTTACTCATTGCCTAATGAGTTTATAAAAGTATTTGTAATATTGGTGTCCCTCAGAAATGCTCAACATCCCTCCCTGGACCTCCAAGATGTCCTCCGTCCTCACCTCTCAGCACGCTCTAGCTGTGCTGCGCTCTAACCTCTGGCCAGGGGCATATTCATACGCTTCCGGAAAGTAAGTCAAAAGATCTGAATCCCCCTACTTTCTGGGTTTCCTGAAGGCAATGTTGCTATTCTTAACAACCATGCTCTGTCTCTTCATTTAGGAAGTTTGAGAACATTTACGTTGGATGGGGTCTGAAGTACTCAGGGGAAGGGTTCAGCCAAGCCGTCCCCCCACTACCACAGAAAGAATATCCCAGTGGACCGGAGATCACAGAGGCCCTGGACCCGTCGGTGGAGGAGGAGCAGGTGCTGAAGGAAGCTTTAGAGGAGGAGCAGGCTGCCCAGGAAGAGAAGGACGACACAGACGACCAGGAGGAGGATGACGACTGAGAGAACAGTTACACATTTTACATTTCTACATTTGAACTTTTAACTATTTATATGTAAGTAAATGGCCAAATAAATCAGTTTATTAAGCATGGATTGTTGTTGTTAACTGAAGTAAGACGGGGCCTGCTAGCAAGTAAACATAGATGTTCATTATGCAAACCTTCAAATCGGCCCTATCATGCTTTTTGGGTTTTCCTTATCCTGTAGTGTGTTATAGATTTGTGTGCGTGTAATTGGTCTGCAAACGCTAACATCCCTGTTTCCTCCAGAAGGAGGTTCTCCTGAAAACGCTTCCATTAGACTCCTTTGTTTACTTTCATAACATAATGACATCACTATCTCACACTCATATTTCTAAATTGTACGTGAAAGGCTGAGGGGCGGGACATCTCTAAAAGTCATCACAACAGAGCCGGCCAGCGCACCAATCAGAGCAGACTGGGCTCTGGTTTCAGACAGGTGCTGCAGCATAGGCACTTTGAGAAAAATAAAGGGTTTTTTGTACATTTAAAGGTAGGGTAGGTAATTCACTTCAGA
Organism: Notothenia coriiceps; assembly: GCF_000735185.1. NCBI lineage: Eukaryota > Metazoa > Chordata > Actinopteri > Perciformes > Nototheniidae > Notothenia > Notothenia coriiceps. Next base: position 980 of record NW_011366569.1, on the reverse strand, counting down.
AACACGTTTTGTTATATTCCATGGAATGCTCTTAACATCCTGATGGCAATGAATACATTAAATGCTTTGACAATAAATACATACAAAAATGTCATCTGTGGACTGTGGAAGCCGTAGCACTGTAAAAAGCACAATGGCCTACCTGCCTGTCAGCCTTCCATCTCGTGCACAAACTTATCTCGTGCCCTCATTGGTCATGTGCGCGTTCGTGTGTGTTGGAGGAGGGGCTCTGTAAGGAAGTCTGAAGGAAGGGGCAGATTTTTTTCGGCTGCGTACTTTCAAATTCTAGCACACTCGAGCTGGTTTCTCCATTCTTACCTGCCCTACCTTTAAGCAGAAAACACGTCACAGAGTTATAAAATACAAATATGAACCTGAACATTAGCATAATAGGGCCCCTTTAAGATGTTTAAGATTGGGGGAACTGCACTCGACGTGTTAGTTAGACCTTAAGGACACACACAATGGCTGATGCTGATTTTCTCTATTGTAAAGAAATGAATCCACACGTGTAAGCTTTTCTAGTCACAATCAAAAGTTCTTGGTATTACATTTACACCAACTTTATGCCAACATCAGCATAGCCATGCACTGTATTGCTTTCCTCAGGCCCTATTGTATGGCAGTGTGATAAGAAGATTAAATATGCTGTAAAAGCCCTTTCAATCAGATTAAAGATAATACCAACATATCGGAAACACAGTTTAGGTGGTTAAAGGGATTTTATCGACCCGTCTACATTTCCCCCAGTTAAATAGTAATCAGCCAGAGGGTGTTAGCAACTTAAAGGAGACATGTCATGCTTTTCCGGTTATTACCCTTCCCCTTGTGTGTTATGTAGCTTTTTATCCATGTAAACAGTCTGCAAAGTCACAAACCCTCAAAGTACACCCTGTAGCGAGTAAAACTCTAACACAGAAAAGACCTGTCTATGCTGCCCCAGAACGCCTCGTTGGAGATTTCTCTTTTTCCATAGTTTT
>NW_011366568.1:0-5414 GCF_000735185.1 Notothenia coriiceps | reverse complement strand
GAGCCTGCCTGCAGGCAGCAGTCTCAGGACACCTGCACTCTGAGGACACCTCCACTCTCAGGACAGGAAGTGCATGCTAAGAATTCCAAAATAAAATCGCCACTATCAGTACAGCGCCACTTTCCAAGCAGGAAATGCACGCAAATACAAAATAAAATAATATCGTGACACTTATTATATACATAGATATATACGGACACCTTGTATTGTAGTTACTATCAGTACAGCCGCAGCGCAACTTTCCGAACAGGAAATGCACGCAAATACAAAATAAAATCGTACTGACACTTATTATATACATATGTATATAAAGATATATATTTATTTATATATATAAATACGACATATTGTATTTTAGTTACACCTGCTAGACAACAGTGGAGGGTTCGAGAAACAACCGTGTTTGCCGGGTGCACCGCGGCGGAGGTGGGGAGGTTCCAGCTGGGAACATCCACCCCGCTGCGGGACCCGTGGGACCCCTGAGTCAGACGGTGCGTCTTGGTCACGCTTCATATCGGCTGGCCTGGGAAGGAAGAGACACGCAGAGTGGGGGAAGTCCCCCACCCCAACGCAGCACACCCTCCTGGCCATCAGAGTCGAACCCGCAGTTCGGAGGAACCGACCGCCAGAGCACCGGCACTAGGCCGGGCCGGTGGGTCGCGTTTGCCATTCGATCAGTGAGAGGAGAGGAGAGGAGAAAAATGCAACAAATGGTCAAAATCCGTTGATATATGGATGAGTGGAGGGGCTGGACACAGGCCGTGGGGGGACACCCGAGACCGGGCAGTGTCCCCGGTAGAAACCGGGGGAAATAGCCTAAAAAATAATAAAAACCGGGGAAAAGTGAAAAAAAGTGTCCGAAAATAGGCACAGAAGGGCAGAGTCCCCTGTCAACTCCCGTTACATTCCTCCATGGTTTCATTTGAGCAAAAAATGACTACGTCAACTATTACGAGAACCAGGCTGGGGGGGTCAAAAGGGCTTGACCAAGGCCTACCCAAAGTGCACGGTGGGCGGACTCATCACCTCTGTGATGAGACTCCATTGTGATTTGAAAACTTCCATCAAACGAGTCTTTCGGGGGGCGGGGAAAAAACGTGTTCGTCAGAATCGTCACTTCCTGTACTGACAGTGCAGGTGTCCTGAGAGTGCAGCCTACACCAGAACTGTCCTGAGAGTGCAGGCCTGCAGGCAGACCCCTCTCGTTTGATGTGGCTCTTTGCAGTAACATAGAAAAAATGTGGCTCTTAACCTTTGACTGGTTGGCCACCCCTGGCCTAGAGGGCCCTGACGGCTCGCCACTGCCTGTATGTTTGTTAGGGAATTAACCTACTATTAAAACATTTAATTATTTTGTTTATTAGATGTCTAATAGGCAAAATAGGGTTGAATTTGGTTGAAAAGTAAAAGATGAAATCTATATCACATATGGCCCTATATATTTAAATTAAGATAAGTAAACGTCTAAGTTATGATACAGACTTCCAATAAACTATCACTTTTTAGCCAACATTAACCAGATTCTAGCCTTGCTGTTATGTTCATTCAATAAAAAAATGAACTTCATGTTTAGAACGATTAGCTCTACCTAGGTTACACGCTTAAATCATGCTCACATGCATCACAATCATATGTTTATGACTGATGCATGTTCAGAATCTACTGTACATCTTTACAATAGCAGATACATAGCATTATGTTAAATACAACTTTCAAACAAAAACATTTAAACAAAAATAAATGGTACATTTTTTATATATATATATATATACACACATAGTCATATGAAAAGGTATATAACATTTAATTGCGATTAAGATATACAAATTAGCTTTATAGCATACCTGAATATTAGGTGCAATTATATGATGTGGAAAGCGGTAAACTCACAAAGCAAATGACACACATTTACGTCAAAATATTTTGTGTCATTGAGAGTGTTGTGTCTCTGTTACCAGGATCCTTTACCCAGGCGGAGGTGTCAGCATTATTTCATCCGGTTATGAAAGAGCTGCAAAAATCTTTTATGAGCTTGCTATTGAGGTAAAGAGGTAAAACACTAGTTACTATGTTTGAATATATCGATGCTGGAATATGATGCAAACTGTGTGTGATTTTTCAGGCAAACAGCCGAGGCGACTACTTTCCTGTGTGGGGCACCTGTCTTGGATTTGAGCAACTGATGTATTTGACAAGTGAAAAAACAATACTGTCGCCAACGAATACAAGCGGTGTGGCATTGCCTCTGAACTTCACTAATGGTATGGCTTTGTCTTGATGTAACATTGATTACTCAATGAGAGAAGTACGTACATGTAACCATAAGATAGACCTAATCCTTATATTAATAAATATAAACATAATATCCATAATTGTAACTCCTTAATGAGTTATCGGAACATAAAAGTTAGATTGGCAATGTTCTGAAGTAGTTAAAGAGAATTGTTTGCTTTGTGTGGTGTTAATATTCAGTTATTTTGTGGTTTAGCAATATAATATTAACATATATTTGCTATTGCTATTTACTATCAATTACAGTATGTTAATACATTTTCATGCCAAAGTTGTAGCAGAGGTATCATTGTTTACAGGAAAACAATGGAGCTTCTTTACATTAACGCTTTAAATATCTTATGAAATGTGTTTTGTATTAGTAATAATCATTATATTATGATCCATTTTCAGAAATCAAAGACAGTAGGATGTTTAAAGACTTCCCATCTGAACTCATTGAAGATCTGGCCACTGAGGCTCTGACAGAAAACTATCACAAGTGGAGTTTGGCAGTGTTGGTATGGTTTCCCCCCATTTATTCTCATAACATAGAAAGCACGGAAATAAAATGCTGGCTGTTGTTTACTTGAGTGCATTGTAAGTAACCTTGTTTTTTTTCAAGACTCATAACTCAAATGAGGAGCTGAACATGTTTTACAAAGTTCTATCCACAAATACGGATGGAAAAGTGGAGTTTGTATCAACTGTAGAAGGTAGTTACAATGCAGATTCACTTGAAGGATTTACAGCAAATAACCCCAGCGTGACATTTTTAATAAGTACTTTTTCTTCCCTTTCAACTTGGCAGCATACGATTACCCAATTTATGGGACACAGTGGCATCCAGAGAAAAATGCATTTGAATGGAAAATGCCTAATATTCCACACTCTCCATCAGCAATCAAGACCACCTTCTACCTGGCACAATTCTTTGTCAGTGAAGGTATGAGCATATTATCTTTCTGGTTCCTTAATGACATAGTCAGTAGCTGCATTATGTTAATCTTGTTTTCTCTCCTTATAGCCAGGAAGAACTTGCACAAATTTGAATCTGAGGACGAAGAGAGCAAAGCGTTGATATACAACTACAATCCTGTTTTCACTGGGCCCAAAATTGACTTCGAGCAAATCTATTTTTTCTGATTTTTTACTCTCGATATATAACATTGCAATATATTTATGCTAATGGCTGGTAGGATCATGCTTTGTGGATGCTGTAGCTGGTTGTGCAGATGAGTAATTAAATGACAGACATTACAAAAAGGGGCCTTTTTATATAATCTTTTAATAACTTTATGACGTTTACTTTCTATTTTTTGGTAAGATGTACTATTATCTCCAAATTATGTTGTAATTTACTCCTTTTACGCTACCAGTCTGACAGAAAGACAGCTACCTACCTAATCGCATTAATTAAACTGCTGAAAAGAGAGTAAATGCTGGACTCACATTTGACGAATCACTGGAAACATGCCTTCAAATTAATGTTGATGTTGCTGTCTGTCTGCTACACCTATAAATAGGAAATTGTTGGAAACATTTTGTAGTGTCCTGTCAAATATGTTAAGTTTTGTGATGTTCATGTTAGTTTAGTTTATGTTCCATTTCCTGTTTTATTTTGTACTCACCATAGCCTCATCCCAATACCCCTCCTCGACTCCAACTTTCCTTCCTTGCGTCTTAGCTCCGCCTCCGTAAGATGCGAGCGAGAGACACGAGGGGCCTTTCTCACTTCTCTTATTTTTCATTTCCTCGCTCCTCGGTCTCTGTCTCACCGGAAGTTGATTTGTCTGCGCCATCTTGAGTAGCGTCCCAATGGCCTTATTTTTGTTGGAGGAGCGAGGAGCGATAATGGAGGAGCTATAATCGAGGAACCACCAGACCATCCTCCGATGAAATCCTCAGACACTCGACCCGCCCCCTTACTGTGTATCGCTCACTGATTGGACGATGCAGTGCATGCACTGATGTGATGCTTCTTGACATGAGAGCAGTTTCCCAGCAGAGTGAAGAAAATACATGAACCTCACGGGAGTCACTCTTCAGTTTATACCGTCTTTTGTGTCAATTCATATATGATTTAGTTACAAATATGTGATATATCTGAACAACAAAGTGGTCAAAAATCATTTTATTCATTTTTTGGAAACATTTTCATGATCGCTTTTTACATTTTCATTTATTATCATTTCCATTCAGTCAGTCATTAAGTGCTATTTAAAATGTTAATTTGCTACATATCCAAACAAACAAAGTGTGCAATCCAATGAATGTTAATCTAACTGGGTTTTGATATATAACATCTCTTTTTCTTCTCTCAATTATTTTATTTATTTTGTGCACTCAATATCAATCAAACTATTGTTCGTTTATATATTTTAAGAATGGCCTTTATCTTTTTTGGGAATTAGTTCTTATTTTTATTTATTTGGGTCAACAGATGATACAAACGTTTGTGTCAGTAAATGTGTACTGACAGAGGCGGGGGTGTGTGTGGATATAACGGGGACAGAGCTGGCTGCTGTCAGACGATCAGCTGTGCAGCGTCATCACAAACGGACCTCGCTTCACGTGACGCTCCGGAGGAAGCTCTTAAAACTAATTTCCCTGCTACTCGTGGTTTCCTTTGCCCTTTCTCATTTCTCCAACTCCCCTGCTCGACTCCCCTCCTCCACTCCTATCCTCGATACTTAGTCCCGCCCACAGGAGATGCGAGCCGAGGAGGAGATCCGAGGAGACAGGAGGGGAAGCAGCAGGCGGTTAGAGAAATGAGAACTCCTCTCCTCTGCGCGGTCATATTTAAGCGACGTCCGTTAATTATGACGTGGGAACAGCTGCATCAGCTGTGAGTGTTTTGTTAGAGCGCTGTATTTTGTAATCTGTTAGATCAGCTGAACATTGTTCCCCCACATATTTACTTTTAATTCCATTTGCAACAAGTATGACACGAATGTATGAGTATTTTCGACACATACTAGCATCTCTTCTGTATTGGGCAGCACTAAAACATTATTATAAAAAGTACCCTACAAATAAAGGGAGACATATACACAAGTTATTGAGCCGTTTCCGCTCTACATCCTGAACTCCTCCCTTCGATGCAATGCACTTCCGTTTTGGCGGACTGGGTTTGTTTTGCT
>NW_011366567.1:0-2049 GCF_000735185.1 Notothenia coriiceps | reverse complement strand
AAAAATCAGCTCGGGAATCTCACACAGTTCGTACGCACGAGAAACGAACCCGTTTTCCTGACTTTATTTTTTTTTATGTCTCTTAAACCGTTATCCCGACTTTTTTTTTTTTTCTCTCTCTCTCTCTTTTTTCTTCCCATGTCCCTTTAGGGGCTCCGTGTGTGAGTCACGAGGGAGAGGAGGACATGTAAAGTGTATTTTATCACATTTTAACCATTGTAATTTTTATTTCTCTAAATACACAGTACATGTAGTATATATATTTGATCTTATAACTTCAATTAAACCAGACCATAGTCAAGAATAGTACTTAATAGTTATATTCCCGCAACATTTTGGACGCCACTATAACTATATTTACTTTACAGATTCAAATCATTAAAACAAATCACCTAATTAATGGTGATTCATTATTCTGGATATATCTACCCGACAGTAGAGTAGTTTCACTTATAAGAATAATAATGAAAGTGCATGGTGTACACATAAACACAACAATAATTATGATTAGAACAATATCATATATAAAATATTCTTAATTGAGCATTCTGCATAATGAGTATACCTTTAATGTTTGTACTTAGTTTAATGAGATTCTGAATGCAGGACTTTTAGTTGGATTTGCAAACTGCGGGATTGCTAATTCGCTCAAGTGATTGCACCATATGGCTCTTGTACAAGATATACTGTTCATTCAAAGTTATTGGTCCAAATTGATCTAATTGTGATGGTTGAGTGTTTTTAGCAGGCGGTTTCACGCTCAAACTATTTATCCAGCATTTAGCAGCCACAACTAAAGCAACGAGTAAATAACAGAGTAGGTCACTGCAGAGAGGACGATGGATCAGCTGTTTGTTTAGTGGTTGTGTAGGTGGAGGAATGTGGATTAAATCCGATATCGAGAATCAAGATGTTCATTTTTAAGACCTTGGAAAAGGGATCATGAAAGTGTTCAAGATAGATTTATCAGCCAGCGTGAAAATAGCAGTTAAGTATCTAGCTGCTGTCAGATGTTAAAAGTTCCTGCTGCTTTCCACACACACAAACACACAAACACACAAACACACAAACACACAGTCTCTCTGCCTCCCACACACACACCAACACACTGGCGACCCCCCAACCCGCCCGTCAGAGGGAGCTTGTTTCCTTTCAATGAGCTGCAAATTAGACTGACCCTTCCTACACCCCACAACCCACGGTGACACACACACACACACACACACACACACACACACACACACACACACACACACACACACACACACACACACACACACACACACACACACACACACACATGCACATTTCTAGCATGCTCTCTGGCCTTTCTCTCTATCCGTCTTGGCTCACTCCCTCTCTTTCTTTTCACTTTACCTCCTCTCTTTAGAGGCCCTGTCATGCCCTGACACACAGAATGGGCATCAGTCAGACCACACACACATACACACATGCAGACACACACACATACTCACACACTCATACACATACATGCAGCAGACAGACATGGGAAATTAGGGGGAGAGGGTCATTAGCTGCACAAAGGAGGCAGAGAAAGCATGAGAATGGTTAAAGCAGCAGCTGATGGATGGAGATGGAGGATGTGCTGAGTGGACTGACAGATGACCAGATGGAGGTTTCTGTGGAGGAGTGGGAGAATGTGGAGATATCTGGATGCATATTTGCAAGGATGGAGAAAAAAAGAATCTGAATTTGAGGCTTGTGATTTCCGTTTAATTATTATCTATTATGTAAATGTCTGAGAAGATGCTGCACCTGTTGCATGAGGATGTAAGATTCACAACATTTATGTCTTCCTCCCAAACCAATTTCTATTAGCAACTGCATAGCAACCAATGCTTATATGACTTGGTTAAAGGGGCCCGATTATGCTAATTTTCAAGGTTCATATTTGCATTTTGTGCCTCAACAGGGACATTTTTACATGCTTAATGTTTTTTTTAAAGTTCTTTATTTTTCTCACACTGCCTGTGCTGCAGCACCTCTTTTCACCCTCTGTCAGAAACCAGAGCCCAGTCTGCTCTGATT
>NW_011366566.1:0-4438 GCF_000735185.1 Notothenia coriiceps | reverse complement strand
CCATCACCGAATTCAATACGAAATAAATCACAAATACATTTCCATTTTGGTCAGATATATTTCATGAGGAAAAACAAGAGATGTGAGATCAGTGTGTGAATAAAAGAGTCTTTACAGTTCAGAGGGCTGGACTTTGGACATGCCTGTCTTAAAAGGGAAATACACTGACCTCTGCTGTCTCTTTATTCTAAACATGTGTTTATTTTTGTTTCACTAATGTTTTTGTTGTTATTGATTGAGATAATCTGCTTTTTGATCATACGGTCAACCTTTATTAAATTGAAACACGTGCATTTAGCTGACACTTTTACCCAAGTAACATCATGTACATCAAATATGCTGAACTGCTTCCTTTAGAGGAAAGAAGAGATATATATTCTTTACATTTTAAATGATCTCACCCAGATTCAGATCTTTATGTCAGGTTATAGTTTAACCTTCTCTGTTTTATTGAAACTTTGTCGTTATAAATTGTTCATTTGTGATTTGTGCATGATGGGAAAATAAATAAATAAAATGTTTAAGCGAATCATTTATCAGATCCAAAATAAAATGCATTTTATTCCAGTCCAGACAATATTGTTTTCAAACGTTTAAATCAAAGTTGTATTATATGCCATTTTTACATTTTAAACTTCTATAATCATATAAAACAAACAGAGTTACTGGGTTTAAATGAACTCCCTAACAGACCTCTTCGTCAGGGAATAAAATAAATGTTTTAAGAGATTTCTAAGCATTTAAATACAGAGTACATTTTAAACAATTTTCCCAGGAGAAGCCTAAACGGAGAGGACGACCCATTGCTGTTCAGCGTGGATTATCAAATGCACAAGTTTATTAACTCTTAAGGATTTAATCTCAATCTAAAATATAGATTTCTTGGCAGCGGTGTGTTATCGAGTATTAACAACCTCTTAAACGTCCAATTTGACCAATCAGAATTGAGTATTCAGCTAAGATGTTTAATACAAAATAATATATAGTAAGGTAAAATATGTAATGGAGAAGATAAAGTAATGTGTGCACGACATGAATATATAAAAACATGTGTGTTACAATAGAGTTCATTATTAAGAGTAATGATATCACTCAGATTATTAAAGCAGCAACAATCACATTTAATGTGAAAAGAACAGATGTTACAAAGCTGTCAAATAATAAACAACCTTTCTGATTAAATCAGTTTCACAAGAACAGATGTTTCTTCAGACTGAAAACAAGTTGCTTCTTTTACTCATTTTATTCATGTTTATTTCCTCACTGACATGACACGTCTCAAAGTAAATACAAAATATGTCAAACTTTGATTTGAGTTTTGACAAGGACTCCATTTCTCCCCTTGGTGTTCTCCCTTTTTACGTTTATTCTGTTAATTGATGAAGACAAAAGCTGACATGTCTTCCCTTCAGCGGGCACCATCTTTAAATTAATCTCTTTGCTTTCAAAGTTAGCACTTTGATGTTCTCAGTAGTAACCACCACATGACTTAAATGGGACCTATTGTGCATAATCCTCTTCTACATCAACATGTGTCCCCTCTGTGTAAATAGATTCGGAAAATTTCAGGAACAAAGATTCTCTCTTTTTGTCCTGATCCATTTATATAAAAACCTGTCTGAAAATCAGTTGATCAGATTTTGTCCACTTTATGATGTCATAACGATGTTTTGGCTTAAGTAACCATTAGCCAATCAGCAACCAAGGTAAACCCCCCCTTATCATCTGAATCTCCTCCTAGAGCACCATTGAGTTCTCTATAACTAAATATCTCTCAGAGGGGCTTGGGGAGGGGCTCCTTATTTTTCATCTATAGTAACGGACAGAGAATCAGCACTTTTGAAACAGAGGGGATTATGGGATGCTGCAATGATCCGTTTGGTATTTCAGACAAACACTCCAGAGACATGTTCTGTATATATGTATCTATAATATATTGATGGAAAACAGTGTAATAATAATAATACCTTTATTAGCAGCACATTAACATAACAACAAGCTATTTAGATGGACTTTTTGTGAATGCGTTGGTGGGCACTCAGCGCACCACTCGTAATAAAGGTTTTCTCACACTGCTCACACCAGTAGGGTTTCTCTCCGGTGTGAAGGCGTCGGTGGACCTGTAGGATGTAGGCCCGAGCAAAGGTCTTCCCACAAAGGTCACACCAGTACGGTTTCTCTCCAGTGTGAGTACGCTGGTGACGTTTTAGTGCACATAGCCTCGGGAAAGCTTTTCCACATTGTTTGCAGCTGTGTGGTTTCTCTCCAGAATGAATACGTCTGTGTTTCTTCAGGTCACTGAGGGTGGCGAAAGATTTCTCACATTGGTCACAGCTAAATGGTTTCTCTCCAGTGTGAATGTAATTGTGAGTTTTCAAATGAGATTTTTTGGAGAAAGTCGTCCCACATTGGTCGCAGCTATATGGTTTCTCTCCAGTATGAATGCCATAATGGACTTTTAAATCATCTGCTAATGAAAAAGCTTTCCCACATTGGCCACAGATGTGTGGTTTCTCTCCAGTGTGGGATATTTTATGTCTGTTGAGGTGACACTTCTGTTTGAAAGCTTTCCCACATTTGTCACAGCTGTAGGGTTTCTCTCCGCTGTGAACTCTCTGGTGAATCAATAGATATCCAGACGTTGCAAAGGACTTGTCACAGTGCTGACAGCTGTGACTTTGGGGACCCTCTCTTGTTCTCGGTTTCTAAAGAAGACAGAGAGACTCAGTTAGGTGCCAGAAATAACATTTAGAGAAGGTCAGTGTAATATAACAATGGATGTATAATAAGAACTGGACACAGCTCGTCCGATCCTAATAGAGTTGCTCATTGGTGCAATAAGCCAAAATGGCCCGACGTTCTCAAGAGCAAATCGTCACAAATTACCCATCATATCTTGCTGTCGAGAGCATGCGCAGTTGAGTTTCCCCGTAAGCCCCGCCCCCGGTCTCCCACCCAGTAGAATTAATGGAGAGAAGATACATTTGGATTCAGCTCTAAAAACATTTGACAACTTTTAAAACCTAATGATTCAAATAAGCACTATAAAAGTGTTGTAGTACCAGCAACCAGCGTTTTTAGAGCTTAGCGGTGGTTAGGCCTGTCGCGATAATCGATAAATTGACTTATCGCACGGTAAATAAAAATGGACTTGATAACTTTTCTGAGCTCGATAAATTGCCGTTTACATAAGGATGTGACCAGCATGTTCGCTAGGAGCGCTGTGGCTGCCAGGCGCGCTGTGGGGGGCGGGGCTGACACACAGCCAAGCGGGAGACAACGTGTGACTTACTCGCGGGGAATTTAAAGTGAAATGGAATTGGTTACAAAACCTAACTACACATCTCGATTCTCCGGTGTGGCAGTATTTTGGATTCAAGCCAAATCAACGAGGCGAATACGGACTTGAATGAGCCGGGTGGTGGGTCGCAGCGGCATTTGTTTAAAAAAGGTAGCAACAAAAGCAGGCAATACCACGCATTTTGAACTACACCTAAAACACAACCACCCCATTCCGTTTTCCCAGCTGGTAGCAAACACGGCAGCTGGAGATGGAGAGCCCCCACCTTCCCGACAGTTTACAATCAAAGATGCATTTGCCCGACAATGCAAACATGTTGGTGTTCCTTGCTCGAAAACTTTGAAAAATAGATTTGGATATGGCCTGTTGAGGCATCTGGGTCTGTCTGGACAGTGGACTGTACACTTGACTGTTGTTTTAAGGAGGTTTTTTTGCTTGTGAGACAATGTGTGCTCATATTTATTTATAGATACAGAGAGCTCTGTTTTCCAGCCTGATTCTATTTAATTAATGTATTACAATTTAATTAATTTGTTTTATATATTATTTCATTTGCAATGTTGAATGTTCAATAAAAAGTTATGTTTGAAAGGATGTACTTGAATTATCATTATGTCAGTGGTCTAAAATGGTCTTACAACAGTGCCGACAATATTATCGTTTATCGCAATAATTTCCAGGAAAATGTATCGTCCAACAAAATTAATGTTTGTGACAGGCCTAATGATCATCTCTCCAGGACAGAACCACTAAACTAACATAAAACTTTCTCCTTCTGTTTGCAGCCTTGAAAAATTCCTGGAGGACAAGCAGCCATAAGGAAATCACCATCACCAATCAATAATAAAATGTGTATTCATATATCATACTTGATGTCTGCAAACCTTTTTTACACATATTGGTGCACGTTGTAGCATAAACCACAAATATTAATAAAAGAGGCAAAGTCAAAACAAGGTTAATTTCAATTATTTATTTTGTTGCAAAATGCTCTAAGGTCTAATTCAAACCAAATAGTCCGCTTCTCTGGTGCGCACTAGACCACAGTTTGTTTCATTGTTACATTTTTCAGAAGTTTCGGTTTGCGTTCATCCATACATCCATCCATCCATCCATCTTCTCCCGCTTATCCGTGGT
>NW_011366565.1:0-1755 GCF_000735185.1 Notothenia coriiceps | reverse complement strand
CGTCGCTGGGAGATCTGATCACTCTGTCGCTGCTTGCAGGCATCTCCACGGGACTGTACAAGGAGCTAGGTACACACACACACACACACACACACACGCACACGCACACGCACACACGCACGCACGTACGCACACGCACGTACGCGCGCGCGCGCGCGCGCACACACATGCACACACACACACACACACACACACACACACACACACACACACACACACACACACACACACACACGCTCACAGGTTTCATAATACATGGGAAACATTTAGTATTCACCCTCTGTCAAAAACACGTAATGCTAATGTGTTAATGGACGACGGCGAAGTACAACAACAAGGGCAAGATGTTCTGAAGGCAGATCCTTTAATTAAAGGGGACATATTCTGCTAAATATTAGTATGTAGTGTCTCTACTGGGACATGTCTCCATGCTTTAATGTTCAAAAAGCTCTTAATTTGTCTCATACTGCCTGTGCTGCAGCACCTCTTTTCACCCTCTGTCTGAAACCAGAGCCCAGTCTGCTCTGGTTGGTTAGCTGGTCAGCCGCTTTGAGATGTCCCGCTCCTTAGCCTATCACGAACAATGTGTTGGAGCGCTAGCCAATAGAAGGGCTAGTGTTACATAGTGATGTCACTATGTTCAGGAAGCAAACAAAGGAAACTCACACGGGGATTTTAACCTTTGCAGACCATTGACATGCACTAAAACCTATATAACAGGAAAGGGAAAACCCACAAAAAGCATAATAGGGCCTCTTTAATTGAATAACTAGCCACATTAACCATCAAACATGCAATTTGTGTCAACATCATTTCATTTGAAAACAGTGTCGGAAACACTTGTATGGAGGAGATGGAATGTAAAAACTTGTATTTGATTTAGTCAGAGCACACGCCTACTGAAGTACTGTTTTCTTTACAGCTTTGTTCAGACGTCAGATTAATTTGTTTCCTCGTGGCAGGAGAAAGAAAAAAAACTGTTGCAACAAACACAACAATAGAGATGAATCACATCCAGTGAATTATAATAACAATAGAGGAAAATGTGATACAACCAGAGTCTCCTCTGTTGCCTTTGAAGATGTTTTGATGAAAGGGAGCAGCATGTGTAGAAATGCGACTGAGTCACTGAGCGTCAAGCGGCGCGCAGGAAATAAAAACAGAACCCGCCCACACATCACCTCGCTGTGTTTTATCACGGGAAATCCACATTTTATTTATAGCTCTGCAAATGCGCTCCCTTTACGGTACTGGTAGTGTGTAACACTGCCCCCTGGAGGCAACACATGGGATTACTGTCCCCACACATACAGTCCTGCTTCATCCTCACGAGATATCTATTCATTATATTATCAGCTAAATGTTAAAAAAATTCCATTAAAAAAATGGATAGCATGCACTTTGAAGCACTCTTTTAAAAACTGTAAAAACACGTGGACGTTCGCTTGTAACAGCAGAGAAAGTCAAGAAAAAGTGAAAAACAAAAGCATCAAAATCATTTATTGGGAAGAAGAATGGCAATATCGTATTATATGCACAAATACAAACCAGACACAAAGTCAAACGTGTACTTAATTAAAACACTTTTCTTTTTAAAATACTATACTATCCACTAAACCAGTTAAAAAGAAAACCTCTTACATGTTGTCCTAAATGTCTCGGTTGTTTTTTTATTACTGCCGAATTGTATTCCATATTTTATTCCATTCTATTCCATTCTATTTCTATTTCTATGTAAATACTGCTATATTTGAC
>NW_011366564.1:0-2514 GCF_000735185.1 Notothenia coriiceps | reverse complement strand
TCTCAGCCACTAAACTCACTCTGACACTGTCTTCCTGTCTGTCTGGAGAGGAAGAGTTTGTAGCCTGAAGGGGGAGGAAGAAGAAGAAGAAGAGAAAAGGTTTCCCTCGGCTTCTTTTCCCTCCGCTGTGACTTCACTAACACCCCTCCCTCTCTATCTGGATCTAACGGCGTCCCAGAGTTCCTTGCTGCAGCCGCCGAGCCGCCGCTGGTAAAACCATCTGTTGCAACACGTCTGCCTGCTGCCTCTCCACTTTCACTCTCCCTGTACTCTCTGTCTCCCCCCTCCCTCTTTCTCTCTCTCTCTCTCTCTCTCTGCCCCTTCGCTCTCAGAGAGAGGAAGAGGGAGGGGCCTGGTGCTCGCTGGGAACCAATGAGGAGCCTCAGATATCCCTCTTGCCTGACTGGAAGGGGAGGAACCAGCAGAGGAGAGGACAAAATGAAATAAATACAGCAGGAGGGGAGGTGGAGAGGGTAGGGAAGGCAGAAAGAAAGACACACACACACACACACACACACACACACACACACACACACACACACACACACACACACACACACAAACTACGTTGCCTAAAGTATGCAGACAGACAGTTCCTCACTTACAGTATGGCCTGAGTTTAAATCAGGGGAATGTTAATTCTGATATTTACCGCAACAGATGGACTAAATGCGACATTCCACAATTCACTAATTTCCACATAAAGGACTTTTTATTCATGAGAAAGAAGTTGTTTGTGTTCCCTGGGGACTGGAGGAAGGGTTAGAAATTGTGAGAATAAACTGTCATCAAAGTCTGCTTGGTGACAAAAATGAAAAACAGTCTCTTTTAAAAACGTCTTCAGAGAGTTTGAATAAAATGCAAATGTCCGGGAAAGATATGGGGCCGAATTGAATTATGCTTTCGGGGTAGGTTTTGGGGAGTTTGACACATAATAGTGAGTCAAATGGAACAAGCCTATAATCCATCTCTTGTGAGCCTTGAAATGCATAATGTACATGAACATTTTTTGAAGTAGCCTTACTGTATAAGCTTGGTGGTGATTCATGATTGTCATTGATTTGTGTTCCTGCAGAACAATTAAGCATCTTACTTACGACAGCAATATTTTCTACATGTGCAACAGAAGAGCAAGAAACAGAAATCTGCACCACATGCAAAGCTGAGGTAATTAAGGAATATTGCTTATAGACAGGTATTGACTCTGAAGACAAAGTAGAGCGCAGCCACTTTAATAATGAGCTTCAGCAGAGAGCAGGCTACAAGTAACGCTCACTCATTCTTTCTGAGCTGCCGTTGTTTATGTGTCTCTATATCAGCATGAGATTTGCTCATAGCTAGCTAGAATTAGCGTATTTCAGGAAAGTGATATCTGCACATTGTTCAGTAAACTATTGTTCCCCACATCTCACTAAAAAACACTAACACTGAGTCACATGAAGTCAAGACAGTCCCAACAAATGCTGCACATCTTAGTAAAACACCAGGCTGGATATGAGGGTTATCAGTTTTCCTCTCTGACTTAAATGAAGTTTCTAAGATGAATATACATATTTTCTTTTACCTAAACATGTGTGTTGAAGATAACATAATATGCTCATAATCAGATTCACATTTGTATTTAGTGTCTCTCCTGGGACATGTCTCCATGCTTTAATGTTCAAAAAGCTCTTTATTGATCTCATACTGCAGCACCTCTTTTCACCCTCTGTCTGAAACCAGAGCCCAGTCTGCTCTGATTGGTTTGCTGGCCGGCTCTGTTGTGATTAGGCGCTTTCACACCGCAGTACTTTTCCCACTTTAGTTCCGATATAGTTCCGAAATGTTGGGTTCACACCAAAAAAATCCGGAACTAAAATGAGTTCATGAGAACCTTTTTACCCCCTTTTCCGTCCCTGCTAGAGAGCAGGAACTTTCGTGGGAGAAAAAGTTTCCTATGTCTGATTGGCTCGGCGGATTGCAAACCACGCCCCGTAAAACTCCCAAAAAGGTTTGTGGAGCCGCCATTTTATTATCCCCGCTTTAGCATTATTAGCGTTATTAGCATTAGCCCAGCGCAGAAAAGCAGAGAGACTAACTTATGGCAACACAAAAGAAAACATGGGAGCGACGGAGATGAGGAGGTGTCGGCTGTTGTAGCAATTTATCATTAAGTCTAATTTAATCATAAGTATTACTGTAACTTAATGATCTGTTTATTTCCCACGGATTGAATTCGCATCTAGCCTCTAATTTCATCTTCCTTAGAACAAACCAAAGTCTGTCTCTACAACCATTGGTTTGTAATTAACATGTATGTAAGTTTCAACCGTCTGCTCAACAACACTTCTTGTAATGTAAATTGCATAGCTGTATGCAGTGGTGTAGTGCAGATTTTTTTACTGGGGGGACGCTATTTCAAATAGGTCATCCCAAACAATGCCACACAAGTGCGCACGTGCGCAGTGCACTCACAAAACGGGCAGACAGGTCCACAGAAACTACCGGTATGCTTAGTCCTACTTTAGTTACTGT
>NW_011366563.1:1051-6652 GCF_000735185.1 Notothenia coriiceps | reverse complement strand
ACAGTGCCAAATCAGACATCATCATCATCGGCCCCCCATCCCGTATCAAAGACATCCAGAATTTCAACTTCACCATTGACAGCCACACTCTATCTCCCCCCCTCACATCCGCAACCTCGGAGTCATTTTCGACAGTCAGCTCAAATTCAACCACCACATAAATCACATCACCAGGACCGCCTTTTTCCACCTCAAAAACATTGCCCGTCTCCGCCCATCACTCTCCGCCTCTGCTGCTGAAATCCTGATTCATGCATTCATCACTTCACGACTCGACTACTGCAATAGCATCCTCTATGGCATACCATCCAACCTCCTCAATAAACTCCAACATATCCAGAACTCTGCTGCCCGCACACCTGCTCCCGAGACCACATCACTCCCATCCTCCAGAACCTCCACTGGCTCCCCGTCCGTCAAAGAATCCACTTCAAAGTCCTCCTCATAACTTACAAAGCCCTCAACAACCAGGCCCCCCCCTACCTCACAGACCTGCTGCACCACCACACCCCTTCCCGCTGCCTCCGCTCATCAGAAGCCAACCTCCTATCCATCCCCACCCGCACCAATCACCGGACCTGGGGGGACAGAGCCTTCTCCGTCGCTGCCCCCTCCCTCTGGAACTCACTCCCACAACCCATCAGAGACTGCACCGACCTCACCACCTTCAAAAAACTCACAAAAACTCACCTCTTCAATCTGGCTTTTCATGTGTGATTGTTTTTGTATTATTTGACTTTAACTTTAACTATATATTTATTTGTTGTTCCTTTCTTCTCTTTTCTTTCTTTCTTCACTATTATCTGTAAAGCGTCTTTGAGCACCTGTAAAGCGCTAACAAATTAAATCTATTATTATTATTTATTATTATTGTCTTCCCCTCTAACTCTCAATGGAACACCCTCTCTGGAATAAAGGCACTCTGGCCCAAAAAAAGAAAAGTAGATTACTTTTTTAAATGATTCTGAAAGGGCAGGTAAATATCACCCCGGGGCCGGATTTGGCCTACGGGCCGCCAATTGAATAGCCCTGTTGTAAATGTTTTATCTTTTAAATGTACGAACGACATCTATTACACTTATCCATCCTGGGAGAGGGATCCCTCCTCTGTTGCTCTCACCGAGGTTTCAAGGTTCAAGGTTCTTTATTTTGCCATGCGAACATAGCTACAGAGTAGTTATGCCGATGAAAATCTTAGGTCACAGGCTTCTCCAACAGAGCAACACAATAACACAGATAAACAGAAAAATATATTTCTTCCATTTTCCCCCATTTACTGATGGGGATCTTGGGGTGATTTTTATTTTCCAATGTGAGGGTCTAATGAAAGATTTAATATTCTGCCCAAACCGTAAAGCCCCCTCAGACAAAATGTAAAATGTGTGATATTGGGCTATATAATTCAACTTTGATTGATTGACTAATACCTAACCTTACAGACCCCCTCCCATGGCTGACCTTCGGCTTGATGTGCCGGAGCTTAGATCCGCTTTTTTGCTTCAGTTTATTCTTTTCCCATCACTTCTTTCTGGTAGTTAGTTTTCGCAGGTTCCTGTTCAAATTTTTTGAGGGAGCAGAAAATGGCCCAATCCCTTTCTTAATGGCGTCAATTTCTATCGTTCTATCTCTGATTCCTTACTTTTTGTTCATCACTCTGTGTTCGGATTTATGATAGCTGTAATGTAGCCACGAGTCAAAAGAAAATGGTGCAGACTGATGTAGACTGATGGAAAGAGAATATCAGTCGGCCATTCTGGTCTAGGGCTGTACCCGAATATCCGAATATTTGTTCGTTGGAGTACTATTCGGGTTTCAATTTCGTTATTCGGATATTCGTTTTGTTTGTTTTTTTCGTTTTCCCCCCGTTTTTTTTTCAAATTGAAATTCGGGGGGTGCTAACACTTAACAATAAACATTATCAACTTTATATGTAGATATTACTTTTATCCGTTAATCTCCGTCACATTGTTTCCAAAGCAACAACAACTTCCTGTCAACAGCGCTAACTCTCCTTCAGAATAAAAGCATGTCCATACAAAATAGGAAGCCAAGCCAAATTACACTTAAGACATACACAACTGCAACGAAAGTAACAATCACAATGCAATATCCTTTTCAATTTCAAAGTACACAAATTGGGTTAACAAATAACTATAAAACAACAATACTGTAGAATAACTAAATGAATGCCATGAATACACCAAAATACACGTGTTGAAGTGGTTCGCTGTTGATTACTACGCCCCCGCCCCCGTGCGGGCCGAATATTCGATTACTCGCTGCTGATTACTACCAAATATCCGGAGCCCGAAAAATGGTATTCGGTCTGGTGTGTTTTTTATGTTATTTCTTCGTACCAAACATGTTCTAATCCTGAAAATGAGTATACACATTCTCGTGTTTGCATAACTCATTTCTGAAGGGATTATTTATTGCCAAGAACCTTGAAAAATGTTTTCATTCATTAAGCATCTTCTGAAATGGGATGCCTTTAGTATAGCAGTGTAGGACTGTTGGTCAGACTGTTGAAGTCATTTGAATTGCACGTTCTGATGAAGAAACTGGGAATCTTTGTCAATTTTATAATGCTTACACACTAAACAATTCATTGAAAAATAGTTAGTTGAAGTCCTTAAGGGCATACATTCATCTCTAAATCAGCCACATTGGCTTTTGTGATTACCAAAGTGATTGTCTTCAGAGTGGCATATACCACATACTGTACCGCCACAACCACAGCTTCCAGTAATTCCCGTCTGTCTCTACATTGATTTTCCTATTCAAGACAAAAATGCAAGGTTATTACTTTCTAATGATTCGACCATCTGTCAGTGTCCAAGGCTTTGTCTCTCTTGTCTGTATGTTTCATTCAATCGGCCACTCACTCGTTCACTCATAAGGGAGGGACCTGCCAAAGAAAGGAGCATTTAATTAGCGAATATGCATGAGAATACAGGCTATACTTCTTACTCTACTAGTATACGTGCAACCGGAACCTTAAGTGGAAATTCTGAGTGCAGAAAACAGTGGCAGTCCACCAGGGTCAGACAGGCACACCTAATTAGATATTGGCTGAACGTAACATCGACAGCTCCCATTTGAGTCTGCGTCGACATCCTTCACAGTCATTATAAACTCACCCAGAGAGAGCAGCTGTTACGGCTGACACTTCTACAATACACTCGTTATGGGTGTGTGGAGGTCCACAGATCTAAATGTTGGAGAGTTTTAAAGAGCACAGCCAGTAACGCACACACCCCGACTACCCTGTGATGTGAAATTGAAAACTGATTCATGCAAATGCTTTTTTAGACTTTCCCTCTCTGCCTGTCTGCCCCTCTCTCCGGCTCACCCTGGCACATGGCTTGCTCAAAGAATGGAAAATAATACACGCATGGACTAACTCACGTACCGAAAACTGTGATTTTTGCTTCTGCCATCTTTCAATCTCTCTCCCGCAACTTTTTAGTTGTCTAGGTCCAAGGCTTCCAGCCCCAGGGTGCTTTTAGCTTTCAACCTGGACCGGTCTGTGTGTATGGAAGAGAGTTTGTGTGTCTGTGTGTTTCTGTTTCTATGTGTGTGTGTGTGCGTGCGTGCACCACACACTCCAGGGGGACTGCTATCTGATCCATTGAGATGAATGGCCTGTCTGTATCTCCTCTATACAGCTGACACTATCAAATAGCCACTGCCTTTCTCCCTCTCTTTCTCTCGCTCTCTCTCAACCCTTTCGCCCATTGGTCTCCTCTTACTCTATTGCGCCCTCATTTGTTGTTTACAAGTAGACCGAAGGATGACTGGCATTTTATCTTGCAGCCGAGAAGAGCAACAAAGACAGAGGAGACA
Organism: Notothenia coriiceps; assembly: GCF_000735185.1. Taxonomy (NCBI): domain Eukaryota; kingdom Metazoa; phylum Chordata; class Actinopteri; order Perciformes; family Nototheniidae; genus Notothenia; species Notothenia coriiceps. The sequence continues at coordinate 2,806 of NW_011366563.1, read as the reverse complement.
GAAAAACAGAACCAGAGAAAGATTCAAAGAGGAAGAGGTGGAGGAAACCTCAGTGTCTGCCAGCATCTGTTGCTGCAGGGCACAAACAGGGAGGTGTGTGTGTGTGTGTGTGTGTGTGTGTGTGTGTGTGTGTGTGTGTGTGTGTGTGTGTGTGTGTGTGTGTGTGTGTGTGTGTGTGTGTGTGTGTGTGTGTGTGTGTGTGTGTGTTGTGTGTGTGTGTGTGTGTGTTGTGTGTGTGTGTGTGTGTGTGTGGATGGGTCAAGGATAATTCAGAAGCACCATTTGATGCCTTAGTGCATTCTGGTCCTCATGTTTTCGTCTTCGATCCTCCCTCTCTCTTCTCTCTCCCCGTTGTCCTCTGGCTATTTATCCACTCCATCTACAGACACCACTGACCGGTTATTATCATTTGATAACTTCGTTTACAGGCCGAGTCCGGTGAGTTTTATGGAGAGCTCCAGTCACAGTGCTTTGTTTTAGATGTTATTGCTATGGGGAGACTGCTTCTACCAGGCATTTACATATTTACCTCTGAAATCACAATTTACTCAGCTTTCACCCAAGACATAAACACTATTTATGAATTACAGCCCACTTGGAAAGACAAATACTGATTAAACATTAACAATGTATGACTCAGCAGTCATAAGCAGAGAGATTTTGGAATGCAGATCACGGAGAACTGCCTAAACACAAATGCAGTATGTATTTCTGCAACTTATTTCATGGCCCATAATCCCGCTTATCAGGTGTACATAAGATGAAAATAAATATTTGACAACTGCTTTTAATTAGTTGTATTTTTGTCATTTTTCTTCATATTATTATCATTCCATTGCCCAGTCTTTAACAGCTGGATGCGATCAGCGCTGAGATCGATCAATTTGTTCTGTTGTCTCGTGAGCAAGCATTCGCGTCTGCAATCTTTACATTACTGAGTCCTTTGTGCTGAGTTGGGAGGCTATGCCTCATAGGGAAACATTATCAGCTCAACGCGGCCATAATATACAGCTCCATAAATCCACTGTTTCAGCACGTAGTGTCCTACTGCTATTGTGGACGCGTTAATCATTTATTTACCCACAAGGTACCACTGTTGCGTTTCATTTTTACTGGTAGTCCGCTGAGTGACTGTTATACAACAGATTGTTGTCGTTCATCGTTTTGATAGAGCTCACTCCTGATTGTTTACTACCTCTTTTTTCAACTCTATGGACGGCTTCAAGGAAGGAAGTCACTTACACACTGCCTCTGGATGTACTCACATATCATGTGCCTTACAAATTACCCACAAACTTTGTGCTCGTTGATAGTACAGTCCTATTCACCAGCTGTGATATAAAAATATGGCTTAGCAACAACTATCTCTAGCCTAATTGTCCGTACCTCATTTCATATCTCGTGAATAGGTACACCCCCTGTATGTGACTCTTTAAACGCATGGCTATGTGTCTGATGCATGTACTTCTGTGCTGTAGAGCTAATATATGATTTATTAAAGCAGTGCGATATTACTAGACTGTTCAGACTCTTTTATATCAGACTTATAACTTATCCTTCCCATCTTCAACCTCTGTCTCTCTCAGTTTTTTTTCTACACAATTAAATTCATGAGCGACACAGGAATCAGACCATACTATCAGCTTTCATTGGACCTCATGTTTTTCTGTCAAATTTAAACTAAATGCACCTTTTGTTTCCTGCGTTGCTTCACGTTATTCCTCCTCCCATTGAGTTTAGCCCCTTTGTAAAGTG
>NW_011366563.1:0-1008 GCF_000735185.1 Notothenia coriiceps | reverse complement strand
GTGTGTGTGTGTGTGTGTGTGTGTGTGTGTGTGTGTGTGTGTGTGTGTGTGTGTGTGTGTGTATCCTGCTTGTGAGTGTGTTTCTTGTGTATTTGCTGCCATCTTTGCTGGGAAAGGGTAATCAGTTTCCTTGTAGAGGTGATTTAATCTCTAGGTCACGTGCACAGGATAGATTCATCACAGGATAGATAGATCAATGTCACACCCACCTACACAAAGACACACACACATACACACAAAATCACACACACAACAGACACAGCACAGGTAATTTATATGAGGTTAAATGGTTGGTTAAATGACAGAGCTTTGGCGTTGACCCGGAGGTCGCTGTGGGTCCTTCTGCCTCCTGCCTCCTTGGTCCCTCTCACAGTCCTCTGTCATTCCACATCAGTCTGATCTGAACAACAAATTCACCTCGGCTCACACCCCCTATGTTTTCAAGAGTTTACAGTTACAGCTTTATCTCAGCCTGGATGTGGGAGTACTACACTCTCTTTAGGGAGCCGGATGTGATTGTGGAACTATGAAGAAGCAGAAAACAAAGGAGATAACGGGGTCATGGGTAGTCTCACTCGGCCTCTTTCTTTGTAAAAGGTTGTTTAGTTTGTGTGTATTCTCTCACATTGATGTTGCTCTCTGGGAAGTGCAGAGCGCTACGCATGGCATTTGTATCTGTTTGTAGCCTGTGTCTGTAGTATTGTGTTTAAAGCATATGCTAATGTTTTTATCTCACTGCATCCAATCCTATTTTTCAGAACTGAAACCTTCAGAGATGTATTTTTGGCTTTGTGTGTTTGTGTGTGTGTGTGTGTGTGTGTGTGTGTGTGTGTGTGTGTGTGTGTGTGTGTGTGTGTGTGTGTGTGTGTGTGTGGTAACTGTCTCCTCTCGCCCATCTGTACCTGCAGCTTCGCTTCCATCATTAACAAATAAACCGACAGAAGCTGCACACGCACACGCACACACACACACACACTCTCACACACACACACACACTCACTCACTCAC
>NW_011366562.1:0-2834 GCF_000735185.1 Notothenia coriiceps | reverse complement strand
CTCTCCTGCTGATGTTCAGGTGTATATCAGTATGTAGTGTCTCTACTTTAAAGAGTCCTCTCCTGCTGATGTTCAGGTGTATATCAGTATGTAGTGTCTCTACTTTATAGAGTCCTCTCCTGCTGATGTTCAGGTGTATATCAGTTGTCTCTACTTTAAAGAGATGTAGTGTCTCTACTTTAAAGAGTCCTCTCCTGCTGATGTTCAGGTGTATATCAGTATGTAGTGTCTCTACTTTAAAGAGTCCTCTCTCTGCAGCTCCCCCTGAAGTCCCTCCTCCACAGGGGGTCTCCACTGACTTAATGCAGAACATGAATCTCAGGCAGTGAAGTCTGACCCTGGGAATGGATGCATGTCTGACGGAAACATGAGGCTCTGATTCGATGAAGGAGGGAACGTTTTTCAACCCTGCAAAAGGTCTAAAGGTCTGCTTGCAGTGACGCTCATGCCCGGTGCAGCCCATGCATTAGTATTCAGTTTTCCACCTACCCAGTGTTCACATTGTAGATAGCATAGGAGGCAGTGAAGGACTGAGAGAACACCTGAAAGAGGTAGAGCAGGTCAGCTGTGCTCAGAAACAAACTGACAATAAAAGAAAGCTTGTGAAGGACACCGTCGGTGAGAGAAGGAGCAACAGGAAGCTGTGTTGGCACTCCCTAAGTCTCCCCAAAGCATTCAGGGATTTTTTAAAGGGCAGCAACACGAACCAAATAAAATATTATTATTTAAAATATTAAATGAGGTTTTGAGGTAAAGTTTAATATCGATTGAACGCACCTAAAGATGCAGAAGTGGCAAAGCATCTGAATGCCATTTTAAATTCTTTCTCAACAGGATAACATAAAAAGCACCCGTCCAAAATGTTCATTACGTGTGTTGTTAGGTTTAAAACCGGTGAAGGAAACCCCACCAAGTGGATCAGAATCACAAGGCGAGTAAATGCTTTAGTTTGCACATGGAAACAGCCTATGCGGACATTTCAGTATCACACACCAAAATCAAACGGAGGAATCCCATTGGACGAGGGAGATGCTGCCTTCAGGGACCAACACAGAAACATCTAATGCAGAGGCAACAACACTATGAAATTAAACAGGGACATGCTCAATTAACAAGAATATACAGTTTATTAAATATGTAACATTCCCTTCAAAAAAGTAAGAGAATAGACTTTTAATAAAAATGTAATGATGAAACATTTACATAGTGCTTTGGTGTCACTGATTCAATCTCAGCTTTACACTGAAGATATATTTGAGTCATTACTCCAGTTGCAGTGATTTCACGCACATGACATCATTGTGGTGATCACGTCTGAATAAAACAGATATTTGGATCGCAGCGTTCTTTAATCCTGAATAAAAGAGACAACATTAAAGACATGACAGGAACAGGAAGAGGAAGAGGACAGACAGTCTTATGAAATATCACAGATAATATCCTTTCTCCTCAGATCAACATCAGCGGCTCGAGGAATAATTAAATGAGCACACAAGGGACCCTGATCAATGTGTGTGTGTGTGTGTGTGTGTGTGTGTGTGTGTGTGTGTGTGTGTGTGTGTGTGTGTGTGTGTGTGTGTGTGTGTGTGTGTGTGTGTGTGTGTGTGTGTGTGTGTTAACCACAATTGATCCAAGCCTCACCTGATGAATCCCCACTAATATATTGATTCATGTCCCCCACACTGACCCTGCAGAGAGTCCCTAAAGAAATTAAACGCCCCCCCCCCACCCCCCTCTCACACTTAGCGCTGGAATTGGATTTTTCCTCCGTGTTGTGAGAAAATGTACGGATGGAGTGATGAGGGGTGAAGCTGCGAAGGATAAAGGAGGGGAGATACATGCTAAGGCCGTGTAGATTAAATTGGAATCTGATTGCAGTGTGCGGGGGGGGGGCAGCGGGGTGAAGAGGAAAACAGGGGTTTCATGTTTCATTAAAGAAGAACTACAAACAGGTCTAAATCAGGTGTGCTTTTACCACACGGATGCAACAGACCAATGGCTTTCAGGAAATTAAAGGTGACACGTTCACTTAAAGGTTTATAGGTTCAAACTAATAAGTAGAACACAGAACACAGGGGTGGAGAGAGCAATGCAATCAGAGAATACACTAACAATGCAGGGAATGTTTGAGTCGTTATGTTCTTATTATTAAATGTGCAGGATGGATAAATATTCAGTTCAGACAGAAATGGATTTATATTTTGATTTATTTGGTTTCCCCAGACACTCGACTTGTTTTATGGGCTGGCTAATTTAGACGTTTTGGGTTATTTAGCTCTCCTTTGATGCTAGTGGAAATAAATCATCTGAGATCCACATTCAGGAGTTTAACTAACTCTCAGCTGTAGTGTCTCGTGTGTGTGTGTGTGTGTGTGTGTGTGTGTGTGTGTGTGTGTGTGTGTGTGTGTGTGTGTGTGTGTGTGTGTGTGTGCTATCATTACTATACTTGTGGGGACTTAAATCTGTTTACGCAGTCATGTATGGGGACTCGCCTCCCTTATGGGGACAAAATGGAGGTCCCCATTAAGGGGAATCATTAATTTTAGGGTGAAGACTTGGTTATGGTTAAGGTTAGGATAAGTCTCCAGGAAATGCATGTAAGTCAATGTAATGTCCCCTGAAGTGATGTATACATGGTATGTGTGTGTGTGTGTGTGTGTGTGTGTGTGTGTGTGTGTGTGTGTGTGTGTGTGTGTGTGTGTGTGTGTGTGTGTGTGTGTGTGTGTGTGTGTGTGTGTGTGTGTGTGTGTGTGTGTGTCGCGCGCGCGCGTTTGTGTGTGTGTGTGTGTGTGTGTGTGTTGCGTTGCGCAGTGGTCATAAAGTACAGGAAGGAG
>NW_011366561.1:0-2353 GCF_000735185.1 Notothenia coriiceps | reverse complement strand
GCTAATAATGCAATTCGAGGATAATAACATGGATGGCTTCACATAACCTTTTGGAGTTTTACGGGGTGTGGTTTGCAATCAGACATAGGAACCTTTTTCTGCCACGAAAGTACCTGCTCTCTAGCAGGGACTGAACAGGGGGTAAAAAGGTTCTTCATGAGCCGCGTTTACACCGCATACTTTGCAGTACTTAGTGCCGGCACTTAGTGCCCCGGCACTTATTCCCCCAGGGCACTAAGTACCAATCGCGTGCACACCGGAATGCTTTTCCCTGAGGGAAGATTACGCAAATGAGCCGCTGACGTCACTTCGTCTTCTTCTGCTTAGGGTTTACTGGCAGGCTGCAAACAACTTCACGGCGTATACTGCCGCCCGGAGTCCCCGGCCGGAAGTCCCCGACCGGAAGTCCCCGGCCCGAAGTCCCCGGCCCGAAGTCCCCGGCCCGAAGTCCCCAGAGTTGGGGACTGGCTTCAGTAGAAGCTGCTGGGAGTCCCAGCAGCTTCTACTGAAGCCAGTCTTCCGAGCCTTCAGAGTAAATCGCCAGAACGCTGACACCTCCTCATCTCCACCGCTCCCATGTTTTTTTTTGTGTTGCCAGAAGTTATTCTCTCTCCGTTGGTGCGCGGGGCTAATGCTAATAATGCTAATGCCACAAATACAACGGCGGCTTCACAAAACTTTTCAGGGTTTTACGGGCGTGTTTTGCAATTTGCCCAGCCAATCAGAACTGGGGCACTTTTCCCCCCCAGGATAGTACTACCTCTCTAGCAGGCACTAAAAATGGGGGTAAAAGTTCCCGGCACTAAGTACTCTTTTTGGTGTGAACGCAAAATAAGGGGTAGCCTACTAACGGAACTAAAGGGGAAAAGTACGGGGAAAAGTACTCCGGTGTGAACGCGGCTATGAACTAATTTAGTTCCTGGGGCTTTTTGGCGTGAACGCAAGTATATCTGAGTTCTGGTGAACTATTGTGGGAAAAGTACTCCGGTGTGAACGCGGCTATTGGTGTGATTTGATTTGTTGGTAATGAGAACATTTATAAGAAGGCATTTGCAGATTTCACACTAAAAATCTATTTCACAAATAAATGTTATACTGTACGCATTTCAATGGGACCAAAATGTTGCCGCTATCTCTGAACTATTTGTAGAGACTTTAATCTACTGTAGTTTTTCGGGTCCCCCAGGGGTCAGTACTGGGTCCACTCCTGTTATTCATCTTCCTCCTTCCCCTGGCTCCTGGTGAGCAGCATGTACTGCCAATCATTCTGTGAAGGTTGCTGCTCTTATCCTCATGTGTCTGCTTCCAAATGTCCCTTTTTTGCTTTTATCTGTTCAAGTATTTATTTGATGAATTGCAACATGTCCTTGGGTGTCCTGAAAGACGCTTACACATAAAATGTATTATTGTTATTATCAGTGGTGGAATGTAACTAAGTACATTAACTCAAGTATTTCCTAAGTAAAAAATGTAGGTACTTGTTATTTAATCAAGTATTTGTACATTATCCTACTTGATACTTTTACTCCACTACATTATGTAGGAACATGCTGAATTCTTTTCTCAGCACATTTATTTAACCATAATAGTTACTTACTACTTTGCATATTTAGATCCTTAATACAAAATAAAAAACAACAAATGCATTATTTAATATTATTAAGTTACCCAGTAGTATATAAACTAATTTTAATAAACCCTTAACTAAATTCCTTTAACTTACTGCAAAACTGATGTGATGAACACATTCATTCATCAATAATTTAATATAAATGATGTTTAAATTGCCCATTCCCCATAATGAATACTTTTACTTTCGGTACTTAAAGTACACTGTGATGCTTATACATGCACTTTTACTTAAGTACATTTAGCATGTAAGACTTTTACTTGAATTTAGGTACTTTTACAATGTAGTATTGCTACTTGTTACTCTGGTTATTATGTGTTATTGTAGGTGGTCTGTTCGAAGTGGATCTTCTTCTTTGAGTGAGGGACTTGGTTTTTTGCTTCTGGTTTAAAAAAAAGCGTTCCCATTGAAACCAAGTTCAAACAGGAGAAACATGAAGAGCCACAGCGCTGCCACAGACCCACCTGCTCGATCATCTTCTCACGCTCATCCACCAGCTTCCTCAGGCGGATCTCTGCAACGGAACACATGTTGAAGATTTCATATCAAAACATGGATTACACATATTTTATTTAAAATGGAACGTTAGTGTCACACAGCCAGACTACAACATCACTTCAGACCACAATATCAACTGTTAGGATCCATCTTCAGAAAACAAAGGAAGTCAACATACCAGGGGTGGGAGGAGCCAAGGAGATGGTGGGGGGGGGGCTGGGTCGG
>NW_011366560.1:0-2678 GCF_000735185.1 Notothenia coriiceps | reverse complement strand
CACTAAAGAGTGACGCACACAGCTGGGAGACCAGGGGACACTAAAGAGTGATGCACACAGCTGGGACGGAGCGCTTGGTGACGTTCAGGATTATAAAATTGAACAACTGTCTCTGTTGTTGGATTATTACTTCAAATATTTGATGGTCTTATTTTAACAAAGTGATCACATGACTCCTTCTGATGTTACTGCAGATCTGCTGTAAGCTAGCTAGCTAACGTGGCTAACCTAGTCATTTCAATATAGGCCTACTGACAAACGCTTCCAGTTATGAGACAGACTAACTCTGCCACCAGTAGGAAAACTTAATAATGTGTGTGATGTACTTTCTACTGAAGAGAGGAAGGGGACAGCTGATTTTATATTTAAAGTGTGTTTGCGGCTCAGGAGTTTTACTGCATATGTGAAAATGAGTTGTGTGAAGCCTTTTGTGGCTCCAGAGGGAGCTGATAAACTGGCTGAATTGATGTCGAGTCAGTGTCTGCTGAGTGTAAAGACTACAGGTTCTAAAATGAAAGGAAATCTGTCTGTAAATGGATTCTGTTTTACTACGCTTTTTCGGTCTTTTGCGACCTCTCAAAGCCCTTTTTCCACTCTTGACTCACAGTTTAAAGTGGACCTATCATGCTATATTTGAGACATATATTGTAGGGCCATACCTATATAAAACATGTCTGTGAAGTTTTTTTTTCAAAATACCAAACAGATCATGCATTTTAGCCACGCCTCACTTCGCTCTATTTGCTCTTTTCCAGCCCTGTTTTTGCAGGGGCTGATTCTGCTTTTGTGGCAGACTACAGCGCCACCTACAGGCCTGGCATATGTACTACAGTGACTCCAGCGCTTTCGAGCGGTCTCTCATTCCCCTGATAGGTGGAGAGTTGCCCATATAGGCGGAGCTCCCCTTTTCTGACGTCAGAAAAATTCAAATAATAATCAGCTCCGTTGCAGCCCCGTTTTTTGAGATTTGGGTACGGAGGAAAAGAGAGAGGGTTGTGTGTTCTGACACTTGGTGAGTTCCCTGGAGCACCGGGGACACATCTTCATGTACTGATAGGTCCCCTTTAAGGTATCTTGCCCAAGGACACTTCAACATTCTGACTAAAGGGGCTTGGAATCAAACCAACGACCCTCTGATTGATGCACGATCATCTAGAATCCTGAGCCACAACAGCCCGTGAATGTGAGGAAGAAGAAGGATTTAAATAAAAAAAAGTTCTGATCGATTTAGATTATTTGTCCAAACAAGAATTATATTTCTGCAAATACTTCTTTTTACCTCTGCTTTTAACAAGTGTGTATTCATGTTTCCATCTATAGGTTGTGAATGTGTATGTGAATATCTGTGTGGATATGGCTGTGTGCAAAGGTTTAATAATAATAATAATACATGTTATTTATATAGCGCTTCTCCTGGTGCACAAAGCACTCTCTTTCCATTCACCGTCATCCCTTCGAGGAAACCTCATTGTCTCATTGTGTAAAAGCTATAGAGGTAATTATTCCTGCTTTCTTTCTCTCTGCTAAAGAGACTAAGATTAGATTTCTCCTATTCATTTCAATTTCACACCTTTAGAATGTGCAATAATAACAAGACACCCGGCGCTGATGATGCCAGACCTGGATATAGCTTCTTCACACATTAATTAATATGAAAAGTTAGGTATTCCTTGACATCTGAAGTCAAGAAACTGATTATTTCTGTTTTGATTTATCTATAATTATAAAGTATGTGACATATTTGAAGCCACCCACAGTCTTCATTATTACATGGCTTCGTTGAATGCTCAATTCTAATTGGTCAATTCTGACATTTCAGAGGTCAATATGAATATGTCTCTTTAAAGTAGAGACACTACATACTGATATACACCTGAACATCAGCAGGAGAGGACTCTTTAAAGTAGAGACACTACATACTGATATACACCTGAACATCAGCAGGAGAGGACTCTTTAAAGTAGAGACACTACATACTGATATACACCTGAACATCAGCAGGAGAGGACTCTTTAAAGTAGAGACACTACATACTGATATACACCTGAACATCAGCAGGAGAGGACTCTTTAAAGTAGAGACACTACTGATATACACCTGAACATCAGCAGGAGAGGACTCTTTAAAGTAGAGACACTACATACTGATATACACCTGAACATCAGCAGGAGAGGACTCTTTAAAATAGAGACACTACATAATGATATACACCTGATCATCAGCAGGAGAGTACTCTTTAAAGTAGAGACACTACATACTAATATACACCTGAACATCAGCAGGAGAGGACTCTTTAAAGTAGAGACACTACATACTGATATACACCTGAACATCAGCAGGAGAGGACTCTTTAAAGTAGAGACACTACATACACCTGAACATCAGCAGGAGAGGACTCTTTAAAGTAGAGACACTACATACTGATATACACCTGAACATCAGCAGGAGAGGACTCTTTAAAGTAGAGACACTACATACTGATATACACCTGATCATCAGCAGGAGAGTACTCTTTAAAGTAGAGACACTACATATACACCTGAACATCAGCAGGAGAGGAGTCCTTTAAAGTAGAGACACTACATACTGATAAACACCTGAACATCAGCAGGAGAGGACTCTTTAAAGTAGAGACACTACATACTGATATACACCTGAACATCAGCAGGAGAGGACTC
>NW_011366559.1:0-2529 GCF_000735185.1 Notothenia coriiceps | reverse complement strand
GCATTTAGCTGACGCTTTTATCCAAAGCGACTTACAATAAGTGCATTCGACCAGGAAGATACAACCTTGAAGAAAACAGAATCATATAAGTACATCAGGTTTCATAGAGCCAAACATTTCAAGTGCTACTCAACTGGCTTTAGAAAGCCAGCCCTTTATTAGTATATAAGTGCTTTGTTAGTAATTCAATCGCTCGAAGTGGAGTCTAAAGAGTTGAGTTTTCAGTTTGCGCCGGAAGATGTGTAAGCTTTCTGCTGTCCTGATTTCAATGGGGAGCTCATTCCACCATTTTGGAGCCAGGATAGCAAACCCACGTGTTTTTGCTGACGGGAACTTGGGTCCCCCTCGCAGTGCGGGTGCAGCGAGCTGTTTGGCTGATGCAAAGCGGAGTGCACGTGCTGGGGTGTACGGTTTAACCATGTCCTGGATGTAGGAAGGGCCAGATCCATTCGCAGCATGGTACGCAAGTACCAGTGTCTTGAAGTGGATTCTAGCAGTTACTGGAAGCCAGTGAAGGGAGCGGAGGAGTGGTGTGGTGTGGGACAATGCACATTAATTAACATGAGCACTTGAGTCCATTATGTACATGTGCAAGATTTAGCCACAGAGGCTAATTTGTGATCAAGTTATTTCTCTTAGTGGTAATGATGTGATTACTTTCGGCCATTTTGAGTCTCATCCCGGCCGGTATGTGTTTCTTTGAGTGACGTTTTGTGGGTGAAGGCCAAGGGGGGCCCTGGGGGACAATATGGTTCCCTGGACCTGTGCCCGTCAGACCTGTTCAGTAATCCAGACATGATCTCATGAGCCTGACCTGCATCTCTTCAAAGTAAATCCGGGCTGGAAGAAAAGAGAAAAACAGAACAAGTATAAAATCCATTAATATAGGGAATAAAAAGCTGCTCCTCTGCATATTATGTAACTGATATTTGATAGCCTGAGGCCAAAATAAGATGAAGAAACATCTTATCTCTTCAGTGGATCTAAATGAGCATTACCCATACAGTAAACCCTTCTGATCAGTGGTGTTTAATGATGGAGCATTAAGGTTATCCCTGTTATGTCGATGCTGTTTTCTCAGTCCAATCTGTTCTGCTTGGCAAACTTTGTCTGGCATGAGGCCTGTTGTTAAACATGTACAGTATACGGGTGACTGCCAGGGCGCTGAATTAATTGAAAGTCTTGCCTGGCTCTTACCTAATAAGGACAGTTGGCAAAGTCACAGTGCGAAGTAGCCTAGCCCATAAGCCTAGCCCATAAGCTGTTGAATTATGCAAGAGTGGAGCAGCTTGTTCCTTCAAATCATGAATCAAAAGTAAAGAAAAAAAACTCATGGAGGCATTGAGGCTGGGTGGTTGTGTGAAGGCAGAGGTGGGAAAAGTACTCAGATCTTGTACTGAAGGAAAAGTAGAAATACCACAGTGTCGGAATACTCTATAGAATCAAAATATACTTATAGGTGTTTGATAAATGAAGTGGACCCGACTACAATTAAAAGGTAAATCGTGTACTTTTACTTTGCAGATTTGGATTAATGATGTGAAATATAATCAACACATGAATTAGTCTTTAGTTACACCTGGAGTAAATTCACAAGATACCGTGTATACAAAGTTATTTAAATTAGCTGTATTTTCGCCAGCTTTGATAACACTTGAATGCATCAATAATTATAATCAAAACATATAATATATATTATTCTGTAATGGGCCAATCTGCATAAGGAGTACTTTTACATATAGCCTACTTTTATATATAGACACCCTATCCGTTTTTAAGAGTGCGCTTAAGACCTTCCTTTTTGATAAAGCTTATAGTTAGGGCTGATTAGATTCAGCCCCTAGTTTTGCTGATATAGGCTTAGTTTGTCGGGGGACATGTTACTTCTTCCTTCTCTCTGTCTATACCTGTGTACTCTCATGTTCCGATTAACCCAGCTTCCCCAAATTTCTTTCTTTTTGGTGTCTATATACGCCGGGATCCGGAGTCATGGATGATCCTGCGGTCCTGTGTCATGGATCACGAGTCCTGGATCTTGAGTCGTGGCTGTGGTCCTGGATCATAAGTCCTGGATGGATATCCTCGTGGATTCATCTTCCTATTATACACACATGCATTTCCAAACATTTGGACTACCTATGTTGCAAATGTATTATCTTTTCAATTTACACACGGCATCTATTGCACGTCTGTCCGTCCTGGGAGAGGGATCCCTCCTCTGTTGCTCTCCCTGAGGTTTCTCCCATGTTCCCCTTTAAACTGTGGGGTTTTCTCTGGAAGTTTTTCCTTGTACGATGTGAGGTTCTAAGGACAGAGGGTGTCGTATTGTCATACTGATATTCTGTACAAACTGTGAAGTCCACTGAGACAAATGTAACATTTGTGATATTGGGCTATATAAATAAACATTGAAAATATACTTAAAGTACCAAAAGTAAAAGTACTCATTCTGCAGATTGTTCAATTTCAGAATAATAAATTATGTTTTGATTATAATTATGTATGTATTAAAGTGTTATCAAAGCTGGT
>NW_011366558.1:0-2800 GCF_000735185.1 Notothenia coriiceps | reverse complement strand
CGTGTGTGTAGTAGAGAGAGAGAGAGAGAGAGAGAGAGAGAGAGAGAGAGAGAGAGAGAGAGAGAGTAGTGTAGTGTGTGTGTGTGTGTAGTGTGTGTAGTTGTGTGTGTGTGTGTGTGTGTGTGTGTGTGTGTGTGTGTGTGTGTGTGTGTGTGTGTGTGTGTGTGTGCTACCATGCTGTTGGACTGTATGTCGGGTCTCTCCAGTGCAATAGTGATGCAATTAAGGAAGATGAAGAGGAGGATGACATGATCAAACAGCTTGTGTCCGATGACCCTCTGACACCACAGCCTCAACCTGAAGTGAGAAACAGAAAAGGAATTAAATGAGTTACTCCGGTTTTAACGAACATCTCTACTTCACTGCATAAGTCTACGTAATGTGCTGGTTCTCACTGGAGAAGCTTTAATTGATAAAAGGGAAAATTGTACTTCTTCATCTTGGTTGTTACCTTCCACCTTCACCTGTGAGTTTTAACATACGCTGTGGATTAAGCCACTTAGGCCACTGGTGAGAAAAATAACAAAGGCTGTGTGTGTGTGTGCCTGTGTGTGCCTGTGTGCGTGTGTGACTGTGTGTGTGTGTGTGTGTGTGTGTGTGTGTGTGTGTGTGTGTGTGTGTGTGTGTGTGTGTGTGTGTGTGTGTGTGTGTGTGTGTGTGTGTGTGTGTCTTTGTGTGTCTTTGTGTGTCTTTGTGTGTGGTGGGTGTATTTACTGGTTGTGAGGAGCGAACACATAGAGAGACCACTCTTCATGGTCCAGGCACCACTGAGGCTCGTATGGCTCCAGAATCTTCTTCAACTTCTTACAGACACTCTAAAAGAAAAACACACACACACACACACACACACACACACACACACACACACACACACACACACACACACACACACACACACACACACACACACACACATCAAATAATTGGTGATAAAAAACATCGCATTGCATATGTGACTCGTGTTGTATCAATGCATAAAAAGCCCAACACAGCACAAGTTTTTCAAACAATGTGCCCAGTATATCCTCCTCCCTGCTCATAAATTAAATTCAGCTAATTAAATATTTTCAAAGAGTCGAAGGGTACTAAGGTTGGAATTATGCCTTCGCAAGATAATTTGCAGCAAATGTTGAACTTGTGAACATGCTGAAACAACTTCTTATATTCAATTGTTTTAACTGGAAATAACAGAAGCGGCACACAATGAAAACAACCTTGTGCTCATGACTCATTTAAACAGCCTTACATCAATATTGTTTTTATCTGGAACAAATGAGTAATAATCAAAAATGCAGCAGGCCGTACCTCTTCAATCTCGTCCTCGTCCTGGGTGTCGCTGCAGTTTGTGCTCACGTTAGCGTCGTCGGGGTCCGGGAGGTGGAAGGTGGTGCCGTTGCAGTCGGGGGAGTGGAGCACGGGCACCTGCAGGTAGTCCGCCTGGTCCAGAGACTGGTCCCTGCTGCTGTAGTTGGAGCTGGTGTGTGTGTCGGAGAGCAGCGACTCCATCTCCCCTGACTGGCTCCTCCGGTGCAGGCTGGAGGCTCGGCTGATGCTCGTCCAGCTGGAGCGCCGGCTCTCCCACGGATCCTGTGTAGCCAACTTCAAACGGGAAGAAATATTTCTGACTGACTTCCTTAAAGGTCCCCTATTATACTGTTTTTCATCAATATATAATAGGTCTCAGATATATACAAAACATATCTCTGAAGTGTTCGAAATATCAAACAGATCATGCATTGTAGCATCCCATAATCCCCTCTGTTTCAGCCCTGTTTCAAAAGTGCTGATTCTGGGTCTGTTACTTTAGATGGAAAATAAGGAGCCTCTCTGTGAGATATTTGGTTAAAATAAAACACAATGGTGCTCTAGGAGTAGATTCAGGTAATAAGGTGTGGGGGGGGGGGTTACTTGGTTGGTTATTGGCTAATGGTTACACAAGCCAAAAAACGTTATGACATCATAAAGTGGCCAAAATCGGATCAGCTCATGTTCAGACAGGTTCTTATATAAATGGATCAGGACAAAAAGAGAGAGAATCTTTTGTGGGGACACATACAGTGGGGCAAAAAAGTATTTAGTCAGCCACCAATTGTGCAAGTTCTCCCACTTAAAAAGATGAGAGAGGCCTGTAATTTTCATCCTAGGTATACCTCAACTATGAGAGACAAAATGAGAAAAAAAAAATCCAGAAAATCACATTGTCTGATTTTTAAAGAATTCATTTGCAAATTATGGTGGAAAATAAGTATTTGGTCACCTACAAACAAATAAGATTTCTGGCTCTCACAGACCTGTAACTTCTTCTTTAAGAGCCTCCTCTGTCCTCCACTTGTTAACTGTATTAATGGAAACTGTTTGAACTCGTTATCAGTATAAAAGACACCTGTCCACAACCTCAAACAGTCACACTCCAAACTCCACAATGGCCAAGACCAAAGAGCTGTCAAAGGACACCAGAAACAAAATGGTAGACCTGCACCAGGCTGGGAAGACTGCATCTGCAATAGGTAAGCAGCTTGGTGTGAAGAAATCAATTGTGGGAGCAATTATTAGAAAATGGAAGACATACAAGACCACTGATAATCTCCCTCGATCTGGGGCTCCACGCAAGATCTCACCCCGTGGGGTCAAAATGATCAAAAGAACGGTGAGCAAAGATCCCAGAACCACACGGGGGGACCTAGTCAATGACCTGCAGAGAGCTGGGACCAAAGTAACAAAGGCTACCATCAGTAACACACTACGCCGCCAGGGACTCAAATCCTGTTGTGCCAGACGTGTCCCCCTGCTTAAGCCAGTA
>NW_011366557.1:0-2192 GCF_000735185.1 Notothenia coriiceps | reverse complement strand
TCAGGGATTGGGGTAGTTCTAAAGAACAACCCAAAAAACCTTTTTTCCCCCAAAATAAAATTTGACAACAATCAATTTCATTAATGGGAGACCCTAAAGGTAAGCAAAATCATTGTTGTCATTTGTTCTACCTCGGGTAGGGGTATCTCAAAAACTAAAGCCTTTTTTGAGGACTTGCTGCTGGACTATTAAGTACAAAGTTCCTCGAACAACATTTGGAGAGGAGGTAGAGACACGTCAGCCATCCACTGCGCCATCTTTCTACTTAAATCGTAAACATTAATCCATTGTGGATCATTACTATCTATGTTTCGTATTAATTGAGCGTAAAAAAACTGAAATCTTTACAAAGATACCTCAGTGACCAACTTAAAAATACAATTTTCCTGCACTGGGTATTTTGAATCTTTAACATAGATAGTTCAAGCTGCAGTAAAATGTAAGGTGTTGCTAGGTGTAATTCTTCTTCATGTTTTGAGATCTCTTGGATTCCTCTGTTACAGTCCAGGTCCACAAAGAATAATGTGGCCACTTTTAGTTACTCTCTGGTTTGAAATGATCTCATAGCTTTCTCAGTTGTGTCTTTTGGTGGCTCAGGTCCATGAACCTGAACCTGCCGTCCTTCTGTGAGCAACATTAGCCATGATAGTCAGTCTGTTAACTTAAGTAATGTGTAACAGAGATGGGTGATAAAGACAAAACTGTTTACTGTGTTTAGACAAAAATCAGATGACTGATACAGCCATACAACAAACATACTCAGCTTTACATTTAAAGCCTATAGTTGGGAGATGTACTGATTAACTACGATGGAGACGCAGCTGCTGTGTAGTTATTTCTTAGTTTAGCATACCTGGCTCCTGGCTCCGCTCAATGAGTCCTTCTCTGTTACTTTGTTGAAGGTCGGGTCCCAACGGGGATGTGGTATGCCAGGTGTTCAGCGAGTACGCCCGGGCCTGTGCCCACGCTGACCACCCACTGCACGACTGGAGGCAGCACATTCCTCAGTGTGGTACGTTTTTCCAGGTGTTGTAAACTGTGTGCCTCTGAGCTGCACATTTCAGGTCGACTGAACAAAACACAATATTAATTTATTCTAATTTCCATCACTGCATGGATATGGAAAATATTATAGTTACTGAAAATAATATTACTTATCACATAACATTGCAAACTTATTGTAGTTTTGCTGACCTTCCAACCCAGTCTCATGGCATTTCGTGTTCACCAACACGATTTTTAATCTATTGATTCGTGTTCACCAACACGATTTCCCCCTTTTCTTCGTGTTGCACAGCACGATTTTAAAAGCAATGTATTTCTATTGGTAGTCTCACGGCATTCCGTGTTATAGGAAGACCGGAAGCTGTGTGGTTCATAAAAGATTGTTCTTACTCAATATCAAGCCACAATTATTGCTTTTATTTTAAATCGTATAATTTCGGACTTTTGTTGCCGTCTGTGAGGAAAATAAATGGGGCTGAGAGCCTCAGGATACTGAAATCTGTATATTTGTAAAACTTTTTTTCCTTCTAAGTTGTTATTCTTTTCAAAATAACACACTGGTATTTACTCACCAATAACACACAATTATCCTTGTTTTTATTTATTTGTTTAATTCCATAATCTCTGGCTTTTTTGGCGTCCGTCAGGAACTGAATTTCAAAATAAAAATAACCGGAAACAGACGTAGGCATTTCGAGCGATTACCCAAGATCCTCAGCTATGGTTTAAGCTCGCCGATTGGATGTTTTAGCCGCAATGCATGCTGGGATTTGGTGTTTATATGATATGAAATCCGGAAAACATTTTAAAATAATAAAATAATACTTAATTCCGTGTGTTCTTGCTTTTCTCTTTGAAAGTCATCACATAACGGCATTGTAATACACGGTTCGGCTGAATTAAATATTACAGATCTGCCGTAGTTCTTTATTTATAGAGCCCTGATGAGAAGACCTTTGGAAAAACTGGAAGAAATGCCGCCGAAACTGAAGACTTAACGTGGATCATATATATATATCAACAATTAAACAACATCTTCAATTTTTCTATACACAATACGTCTCCTTGCAGTATCAACACTAATTCGGCTGACTTTTACATTTGATCCAATTGGTAGATAGGTTATATTTACACCATAACGGTGCACAGCTGATATAAAAGGACTTGTAGTTTTTAAAGATATTACT
>NW_011366556.1:0-16062 GCF_000735185.1 Notothenia coriiceps | reverse complement strand
AATAAAAGCTTCTGAAGAAAACGTTTTAAAAATAGTAGGGCATAATGTTCTAACAATGTTTTCAAAACATTTTAAGAAGGTTATCACCAAACATTTTAAGAATGTTTTTAGAGAGCGTTATCCTACCTTTCAGAAGAACATTCTGTGAACCAAACAAAAACTTCCCGCTGAAAACGTTTTAAGAATAGGAGGGCATAATGTTCTAACAATGTTATCACCAAACATTTTAAGAATGTTTTTAGAGAACGTTATCCTACCTTTCAGAAGAACGTTCTGGGAACCAAACAAAAACTTCCCGCTGAAAACCTTCCTAGAACAATGACTGTAACATTCTCAGAATGTTTTTAGAACCAAACATTTCTAGCTGGGACTGCTGTGGCTAGTGTTATGTTACATGTAAGTTTCGTTTGTTGTTTTTATAGAACCTACTAAAGGCAACTGGCGTGATTGCAGCCTTTTCATGCTATTTTTGGATGTAGATGTTTTCATTGGTCAGTAGATGTCACATTGCATGGTCACATGACTGAGTTGAAAGGTCAGCGGCCATGTTTTTCCAGCAGAACAGCTAGAGTGCCACATGTTACATCCGGCTCCATCTGCTCATGTAGACCTTGGAGAGGCATTGTTTGTAAATTTGATGATTCATCTATGTTTATGCATTTCATTTATGTTTGTATTTTATAGCATGTCATTGTATTGATTGCAATGCTTTGTGCTTTTTACTTTCAGTTTCACAAGATTTCAACAATAAACTGTTTAACTATCTGGCGATGTGTACATCATTGCTACGTGCCCAGGGGCCAGAATACAGAATAGGGTTATTCAGATAAAAATTAGAGAATAAAAGGACTAAATGTTCAGTGTGTGTCCTCGCTGCTTGTTTTCGTACACATATTAAGAATCCTTAACGAAGCTTCTGCTGTTTTTGCCGATGACGGGGGGACCGCTCCGTCCGTGCGGTGCACTGTGACTCATGCACTTTCTACGCGTAACATTTAATTCATATTACAAAGGTTAATTATGACAGTTCTATTTTATAATTTATGTGAAGCACAACATACCATGCTGTTATTATAACGTTCATTATCAGCCTTTGAAACAAAAATAAATAAATAATATTAATAATAATTTTATATAATATATACGTGCGACGATTAGTCGACTAATCGCCTGAATTGACGACTATACAAATCTTTAGTCCAGGGCAGCCCTAGACTCTACACATGAACTTGGCCTTGCAGAAACAAAGCAGCCACTCCTCCATCTATTTACAGTGTGTTTTCACTTTTACTACCTGCCCCATTGTTTGTTAACAGTAAAACAATTGATGCTAGCAAAACAAAGTGTACTGACCTTAAGGCTACACCAGTAAAGCTGAAGTTTGTATTAAGAGGAAGAAATGGTGCATGGTACATGTTGATGAGACGGAACAGTGTGTTCAGTACAGTAGCTTCCCTACTGTTTTCAATGTGTTAGCTGTTAAGAAATTCATTTATATTTCCTGCTATGAAGGAGTTAAATTAAAAGGGATAATATACTTGTGTGATAAACTTACTGAAGACTACCATATTGTCTCGCCATTCTTGTCTGCTTTAAATACATCTACAACTCTTTATAACAAGCCTCTTTTAAACCCATTTAATCCCACCATTAAAAAAAGCTCTTTTCTCAATTCATAAACCATTATGATATAACAAAATATTGCATTTATTATTACTTTGTGAATCCTTAATCCTATAGCGGTGTGTGATATTTTTAAATGTTTAAGTGATGCAGCGTTTCAGATGGGAATCCATTAAGTTGACAAGGCCTAATTTATCAAAAGTCCCACATGAACAAGCCAAGTAGATAATATTGAATTTTTGTAAGCCACGTCAGACAACAGGCAGCTACATCGTTTGGTTTCCCTTGGCAAAAGTTTTGGATAGTAGCTGGTACCTGACACCCCCACCTGGGCCTACTAAGGTGGAGGGAGAACACTGCAGACCTCTGGTTGTTAAGAAAGTGAGAACCCTCCCATACTGAGCCGTGCTCTGTAGAGGAAACAAAGTGATAGGCTGAGCAGCAATTCTAATTGCCGTAGCCCAAACCAGCACGATGACAGATTGGTATTTCAGTGTCCACTCTGAATTGTTTTAAAGTAGACATGTTATCTCCGTGAATCCGTCTCTTAACATCTACAACCTTTAGTTTTTTTCATGTGAAAATATATTTCAAATGTTCTATTCATTTATAGTATTAACTGAAAAACTGCACCTGGATTCAAGGTTTTCCATTTGCAGGGACCCTGACTGATTCCAGCTTGTGGATAGGAACCAGATTAGCTTTTCACACTAAGCACAAACTGAGTGTGTCTGGCAGTGGTCCAACAGCTGGCAGCAGGCATATGCAAACACAACTGATGAGGTGAGAATACACTGTTTGACCCATAGTTGGATAATTATGTATCACAAGTAATCTGTAACAGTAGCATTTATGCTAACTGAATGGCTCTGGTAATGTAAAGTTGAGAGCCGCCTCTAAGGTGTTTAAAACACGTTCCTGAGTCTCAAACATTACAGACACCAAACTAGATGTGTTATATTATCATTGAAATATTAGATCTACAGCAGGAGCAAACGCTCGCCTCGGGGAGGGAGAAAAAGGGCCACAGCGGAGAATAAACAGAAGGGCAACCATGACAACCATGCGCGTGCTCGTACACGTACACGTCCTCGTGTGGAAGTCTTCTTCGCTGTTTTGTGGCAGGAGTACAGCGCCACTTACAGGCCCGGCATATGTACTACAGCGTCTCCAGCGCTTTTGAGCGGTCTCGTGTGAACGGACACGTTTCTGGTGCCTATTGCGTGTGGACGGAATACTGTTTTGATATCGATTTCGGTCCGTTTGCGTTATCGTCCTCGTGTGGCTCCAGCCTTAATTAGATTACCCATATCAAGACAGGAAGCCTTGAAAACCTGAAAGGAAGTTTATTCTGACCCTTTTTTCCATTATTTTGGGTAAACTGATACTCATAGCAAACACATGTTCCTTATTATTTAACTTCACTTAAAGGAAATATAGATAAAAACCAAGAAATAGCTAAAGGGTAAAATAATAAGTAAGCAAGACTAAGAGAGTTAGGTATGCAGTGCTCGGAGCATCATTCAGCTGCAAGTATTCTAAGCTGCCACTGGAACCACCAAAACCAACCAGCTCATACATCTTTGGTGAGAATTCAAAAAGTACCTGCAGCAGGACGGTTCCTCCAGGGAAGCTGAGCTGGACACAGTACTTTGGAGCATTGTCCCATGAAAGGAGCTGCAGGTCTTCTATGGAGCTGTAGGACAACGACGTCTCCATGTAACCAGTGGGCTGCAGAGGAGAGAAAAAGCAAACGGATATTAGTCTGCCACTGTGTAACATTGACATCACATTCTGAATATTAAAACAGAGCCGGAAGAGTACAAGGTGTTTGGAATGGCGGAGTGAGCTGGAAAGACAAAAATAAATATATCACGGGCTAAACCTCTCATGGGTTAGCTAAATAAAACCTCCAAATACAGGAGAAAAGCAACCCCTGTTTAAGTGAATCATAATTGAATGAAACAGTGGAAAATCTATTTAGAAAACACACACACCTTTTATTAATTTCCTTGTTTTCTTACAGCAAGAAAAAACTAATGCAACAGTCACGGAATTTTTTTTTTTTGAAATGTTGACATTAATGAAGGGTATTAAGTCAACTGATTTCACATAACTGTATTATGGGAGGTTAAGATTCACCGATTCTCATCGGTGCACTGGCATAAACGTTCAAGATGCGAGTGCACCGGTTGAAAGAGTGCACATCGGCTACAGTTTGGGTTAAACTCGCGATGCATCGATTGTAGCGACTTTGCATCGTCAAAAAAACAAATAATTCATATAAAATCCCCTCATCTTGTCAGCACTCAGCAGACGATCTCTGCTTCGCACTACGGAGGAGCCGCGTCACAGTTATCAACACACATGTAAATGATGCCGTGCCGCTTTAAAGTACACAAGTAGTACGAGGAACTTAGCGATGCACATAAAGAGGCGACATGGGGTCTGCGGCTGAAAAGAGAAACCTGAAAGTTAGACATATGAGTTCAATCACTCAGAGAGGTGTTCTGTCAGAGAGAGCGGTGTATAGTTTATAGCAGCCTGTGACGGCCAATAACAGTTTAAATGTCTTCCTTACTGTAAGCAGTTATGAAATACCTGTTTGTTAAAGGTTATTTGTATTTTTTATTGTTCATACAGAAACCACACTACTGCTTTCTGCTCAATATTGGTGGAAAAAGCATTGTTCCACATATCATGTATGAGGAAACAATGCTTTTTAGAGCTCTTTAGAACAATTTTTATTTTATTTTCATTTTCTGCTGAACACGTTGAGCAAACATTTTGTAAACTGAAACATAGAGCCTAGAGCTCTCTTTCTACACACAACTACTTTAGCTCAAAAACACGTTAAGCGCCTTCATGGAAAACATTGTCAAAAAGTGTGTATTGGGCCACAGAGTGGCTGCCTGTCTGTCTGTGTCTATCTGTCGGTGTCTGTCTGTCTGTCTGTCTGTCTGTCTTCCTGTCTGTGTCTATCTGTCTGGCTGCCTGTCTGTCTGTGTCTGTCTGTCTGCCTGTCTGTCTGTCTGTCTGTCTCTGTGCCTGTCTGTCGGTCTGGCTGGCTGCCTGTTTGTCTGTGTCTGTCTGTCTGTCTGTGTCTGTCTGTCTGTCTGTCTGTCTGCCTGTGTGTCTGCCTGTCTGTCTGTCTGTCTGTCTGCCTGTGTGTCTGTCTTGCCTCGGTGTCTGTCTGTCTGTCTGTCTGCCCGTCTGTCTGCCTGCCCGCCCGCCCGCCCGCCCGCCTGCCTGCCTGTCTGTCTGTCTGCCGTCACTGTTAATGTTGTTTTTAAAAAGGCAGAGCAGAATGGAGACAAACAGAAAGGACTTCAATTTTGTGATAATCAGCTGTGGTTACCGTGGATACTACATCCTGCACCAGAGCATGCAGTGATTGGCTGCCTCCATATCCCTTCCTCCCTCTCACATCCTCCTTACTCTGTCTTTCGTTCCGTTTACTCCACTTGGTTCTTCTCCTGCCTTTCCTCATTCTGTCTCATTCTGTTCTACTTGCTTTTCATCGTAGAGGAGGGTTGGAGGAGGCTACAGCATATATTGTCTACTCTGCTAACTGCTGAGTTACCATAGAAACAAGGGGATTATTGTTTCCAGGGAGAAGAAGACCGGGAACAAAACTAAAATAAAGAAAAGGTGGAAAGAAAGATAGAAGAAACCATGAATAATACACTGTCATATCAAAATGCTCCAAACATCAGTTACAGCGCCATATAGAGAGAAGAGTTACGACAGCGGAGAAAAAGTTAAATTTGTTAATATTTGAGGATTATGATAAAATAAGAAGTACTTTATTGATACCAATTTGGGAAATATTTGCTTTGCAGCAGCAAAAGACAAGGCATTGTACATAAGACAGTTAAAAGACTAGAATTAAACAATCGAAAAATGTAAACATCAAAAAATAGAAATAAAATAGCATAAAATATATATAGTGTGAACAACTATCTTACCTGTTAACATATACATGTTAGGCTAAAGTTGCCTTGGTTACAGAGCCTGTTGCTGTTGTTTATTGCTTTGAATTGTTTAAAACAAATATTATCTTCTTAAACTTGAATGGTAGTCAGGAGCATCACATCCTAATGTTTGATATATTTAGAGGGAGGGGATGGGAAAGAAGGTTTAAAAATTCAGATTAGATTCATTTCTACCATTTCTTTAATTCATGGTGGTTTCGGTAACCCCCTGGTAATTGAGGACATAAGTAATCTAAATGACTAATGTAATCTTTATGACTTTCAGAAAGGACAGGAGACCCACAGGTGCCTATCAATGATTGTCAACTGACAGTAAATAAATGGAATTCAATAAACATTGAATAACATGCGTTGCAGTTTGTCTGTGCCTTTTCCTCTGTGTTGTCCTGGCATATAGTCTCCCCCATGGTTTGCTGTGCTGCCTGGGGATGCCCCAATCTCTCAGAGAAAGGAGTATGAATGTATGGCTTCCCCACTGACACAGCGAGGAGGAAAGAATGGTTGGCTCAAGTCAGCAGGAGCAATTTAACTATCACAAAAGACAAAACAGCAACAACAACATGTGAGGTAATCATATTTTTCACAAAACGAAGACCACACCATTGGGAAGCTTAATGTCTGTTTAATAAAAATAAGGAACAGGGAGAGGCTTGCAAAACTCTTGGAGTTGAGACTCAGGTGCAGGGTGAGGGTCTCAGTGCAGGTATTCAGGCTCCATTGAATCCCTCTGGGGTTCTTGTGCTGAAAGAGGGAGACTCGAGAAAGGGTTAGATACATCTAGTAACCTATAGGATGGGGAATTGCTGACCTATTTTAAACATACCTTGTGTTTTCACTCTCAATTAAGTCCCTCTCCTTTTGCCATCAATCCAAAATCAGCTGAGCTGCAACATAATACAGGCAGGTAATAATCAACAGAATCACAAAGACATAATATGACTCTGCTAAAAACACTCACCCATAAGTTATGTTTTTGTTTACTGTTTAGAAGTCTCAAATATGCACTCTAAATCCATATCAACAGCGATGTATCACAAAAATAGCTCTCTTCCTTATTATTGTGTAATGTTAACTATATTATACTAGCTTGAACTTCAAGATGGATATCCTCATTTCACCACCTCCACCCACTACAATCACACGCCCCAATGTTATATTTAACTAATATTTGACTCCCTCCACCCCGGATAAAGGCACGTTAAGAAGCCCCTTTTCTCTAATTCCACAACGTTGGAGGAAATAACATTAAGAGAACGGATTAATAGTGGTTAACGTGTGTTGCTAACTTTATCCGGTATCCTAGCCTTATCTGTAAACGTAAAATATACTGATTTAAGGGATAACCCACTAACATCCTTTAATACACATGTGTAGTTAATTTGATTCAGATGTTCTGATAATATCCGCAATATAAATCTTTAAACGTCTTCTTACCTTTAAAAGTCCATCACGAACGGTCTATTATGCTGCAACCATAGACTGCTAGCCGCAGATCCTCTCAATAGTTAGCCGCTAACTTCCGGGGAACTAAGGAGAGGCTCCGCGATCCGCCATTGCTGTAAAAAAACTGGTCCATTAGAGTGAACAGAGATGTCGTAACTCTTCTATTATATGGCTCTGATCAGTTATAATCCCTGCAAGCAACAGGGCCCATTCTTAATGAGCATGATAAAAAAACAGGAGAGAAAAAGCAAAAGGATAAATGTGCACTTTGACTGACTTGGGATCTGTGTTCTGTGTTCCTATCTAAAGCATTGACGGCTCTCTGTGACGGCGGCTTTGTTGATGCTTTAGATACGTTTCTGAAAATTGACTTCATGCCAATAATGAAACCCTCAGATTTCTCATGCATTTCTTTATTAAAACACCCCAAGTGTATTCCTTTTTTCCCCAAATATAAAAGAATGTTAGTATTTTAAGTTAATAATAAGTTATTTTTGTGATTAACACAAATAATATTTTTACTTATCTACCTGCTGAGCTACAGCCACCCAAATTCTCAAACATTGATAAGTAACGTATACAGGAACCCGATTTTAAAAGGAGAAATGTTGATAAGGTAGTAAAGAAATTGCAACAAAACCAGAAACACAATAATTATGGCTTTGGAACGAGAAGATCCAGATCATGGGAACTCAGTTTCACGTCTAGCCAATGGGAGTGTTACAGTGGAAAATGTAATTAGTATCTCCACACTTAGATCCGTATATAACATTCAACCCAATACAACTATAAATAAGATTGTTAATGAGGGAGCTGTGTGGCGCAGTGGACTAGTGCGCTGTCTGGTGTTCGGATCAGGGGAGCACAGGTTCAAACCCCACTGCATTCAGCATGTCGTTGTGTCCCTGAGACACTTCACCAACAAATTGCTCCTGTGGGGATTGTCCACAGTATCGAGTATATAAGTCGCTTTGGATAAAAGCGTCTAACAAGTGACATGTAATGTAATGACCTTGCATAAACAGTTATCTGACTGAATATCAATGGAGGATAAGTTAACCTAAACAGTTGCTGTTGTGAGCCTCAGTTATTCCCTGCAGCAGGTCAACGCTCATTATTGGGAAACATTGAAGACACACACTCATACAGTAACGTTGCAAAGTCAATAAGTGGAGTGAACACACCTAAATAACTTTCTATTGTTCAGTTATTTAAATAAAGAACAAGTAAGTAGGGAACTGTTTACCAGTTCATATGAAACTATAATGTCAAATCAGAAGTGGTTAATATTGCAACAAAGGGTTATCAGATATGCTAACAACAAGAACAGCTGACTTGTGAGATGGAGTTATTAAAGTGCAGAGATACTGATGAGGAACTCCAAAACGTCTTTGCATTGGTCTGCCTGTGCACATCATTTCCTTTGTGCACACTGATAACGGTCAACAATCCAACCTGAGTTTCACTGCAGTTCATGGACCATCTCACATTTACAATCCTTCTTTACATTTTAAAATAACAACTGAAAAAAAATGACTACTCTTGTTTCATAAACTCAAACCAGATGTCAGCTTTATAGTGTGGCTCATAGAAAGAAAGAGGAACTTTAAGAATGTTTTTGTGATTTGGCCGACCTGACATTTACAGAGTGGCTTCTTCATGTCAGGCCTCGGTTTCACTTCACATTGTGGTCTGGCCAGGCCTCAGATGAATAAGCATTAGACGTCATTTCAACAAGGCTTGGCAATACCTCATGACAGTTAACGTTTTCAACATGACCCCATTTCAACAACTTATCATTCATACTTCCTAATTTAATTTTTTGTATTGTTTCGGACACCATAAACTACAGTCCCTTTTTGGATACATTTGTAACTTGTATTATAGTAATCTTGTTTTAATTGAAACAGAATGAAGCAGCATTGATGAAATACAGAATAACATCGATTGTAAACAGTTGCTGGAACTGTTGTGTTTAACCTCCCATTTTTAACCTGACCATTTGAACTGAAACACGGTTACTGTTAAAAACTACCATTAAAACCTGAACCAGAGTAAATGACAGACTTTTACAAAAGACAGCCAATGAGAAGAGAGCAGTGTTGTCTCCATGTGTTCATTTGAATGTGTCACGTAAGAAGATGAACTGTAGGTTCACATAATCTAGTTTTAGTTCCCACATGACGCAGCAGGCTGAATATCATTTAACATCTCCTGTCTTTCCCATCAGCCTCTCATTAAATCTTGCTTTGACAGTTCTCTAACTACAGAAATCACTCATCATTTCTTTCTTTTGGATTAGGGTCATTTATGGATCATAAAAAAGCTAAAAGAACCCGAACTCAAGGACTCGGCTAGTTTTATGATCTTTGATCTTCTCTGTCAAATGACTTGTTCCAACTATTCTGTTGACAACGGTAACTAGCAGAATGGCTTGTAGTGGAAAAAACATTCTGGACTTTGTGTGATTTATGACATCCACTTTATCAGACATAAAATGACTGTTTAATATTGATTGTATGGCACATGTGAAATATTCCAGTCTGGAATGGAAACAACCAACAACAAGTTTGGCTTTGAGTTATGAGCTGGACTATTTCATGTCTGATTACACTAATGATCTTATAGAGTTTAATTGAAAGAATATTAGTAAATTCACTCTCTATCGCCAAATAGGGTTAAACTCCTTCTGGGAGATGAAATACAAAAATCACACCATGTCAGAATCAGAATAGTTTTTACTACCAAGTTTACATACTTATTTACAGACTTATTACAAAATGTCATGATTGGCCAGGGGCAGCGCTGTGTAAAACAAAACAAAATAAATGTTATGACATCTATTTTTTTTAACCATTTTACGACTATTATAACAAATGAAAAATAAAAGCAATATTTACACAAAATATAATTATGTGAGAAACTCAGCAAATAGAATAAAATATGAAAAATACTATATACTGTATTATACTATATTCAAAGTGAAGCTATGCTGATTTAAAAGAGGTAGTGTGGAGAAGAAATATGTAACATGTGCAGGATTTACATTTTTGAAAAGAACAAGATACTGTTAGCATGATGTCCATTAATAATAAACCATTGGTGAGAAAATAACTAAGATCTTCGCAGGGGACGCTTCAGAAATTTCAACTGTCCATTCTCCTATGTTTGTGCACAGTCCAGTCCAGTTTGTGAAATCTGCACTTGTTTGCACATATTAATGGACCCAGCATGTAGGGATGTCACAGTAACAGAACTTTAGAAGTCGATAACAAAACTATTGAAATTCATTAATGTGAAATAACTTACCTTTGCCTAAAACAAATGTTAAGTGATTAGAGCATTAATACACCACTGCAAATGTAGAAAAAAAATTCTCCAGAATTTTGGTATTGAGTACATTTGGAGAGACATCCCTAGCGGAGAGCACTCTATAAAGTCATGGTATGTGTTATTAAAAGCTATTTTAGAAATAATCCGGCTATTTGGTTCCTGCAGTCCACTGGTTTAAGGTTCAGATGTAACAAATAAATCACTGTATCATGGAAACACATTACATAGCACTCAGTTATAGAAGGGAGTAGTGTGACCACACATTTTCCCTAAAAGACATGACTAACAACTGTCAGGCTGCAGTCTTCACTCCCTGTCAATAGCTTTTTTTTCCATACAATCTTGTTTGGTGTCTTTATTTTCGTTCACATTATCCAATATTCGCAGAAACAAAAAACAAAGAATGAATCCAATTTCAATCTATTGCAAATATCATAAATCAATATGGCAGAGAGCGACATCATTCCTGACTATAACTAAACCCTTTGCCAAATGGCTGCATTGTTCAAACAAAACTGGGTGGATCCAGTATTTGAATATGAACATGTACTGCATTCTGACCTCGAGGCCTTCCCAGAGCCTCTCAAAGCTGTGTGTGTGTGTGTGTGTGTGTGTGTGTGTGTGTGTGTGTGTGTGTGTGTGTGTGTGTGTGTGTGTGTGTGTGTGTGTGTGTGTGTGTGTGTGTGTGTGTGTGTGTGTGTGTGTGTGTGTGTGTGTGTGTGTGTGTGTGTGTGTGTGTGTGTGTGTGTGTGTGCTCGTCACCGCATGTCGTTTCTCTTCCCTTTACTTTGCATTAAAACAATACGACCAACCAGCTCTGGCAGTTATGTTTTGCTGCTTCTGCTTGAGGGGCAATGCAACCTGCCTTTTTTCACTTGATCTGGATGTTTACATTATTTGCAATATCCTCTGTTTCTCACGAGCTAAACCACACTGCTCTGGTGGCCTACATGGCCCATTTTAGCATTTTTGTCCACAGATTGCAGTTTCCACAGAGTACTTTCATACTATTTTAAAGGACAATTCAACCTTTGGTTTCGGTTTAGTCCTGCAGTTCAGGAGGGTTTGCTTCTTTTGTAGAACCAGTAACTAATCACATTCTGAGTGTTGACTAAGTTAACAGATAACTGATATTAGGATTACAGCCATTGTTTGGGATAACGGTTTATTAAAAGATAACAGGGTTGATGTTTCCACCCAAAGTGGTAAAAACTGTATTTCCTTTTTTATAGAAGTGAGAGGAGCTACTCAAGCTGAGCTGTAGTGCTACAAGTATAACACATTTTCAATAGGCTGTCCTCAGTGAGCCTCAATACTGACAAAGGAATGAACACATCCTTCCACTTAAAAATAAGAAGTGTAATTATTTAGCAATAGAATGCTCAGTGTTTCTTTCAATTCAATACATTTAAGGGTTATGCTGCCACTAGCATACTTGGTCTGGTTTGACCAGTAGCCTACAAGAGGAAACTTTTTCCCCTTTCCCATATGAATAAAACAAACGGTGCTATTTGAAGTTGCTTCCTTAAGTTGTAAAAATGTACATAAAGAAACAAGAGTAGAGGACTCTCAAGCCTCCCTGATTGATTTCTGAAAGGCTCCTGACTCTTGCCTCACAACAAGCCTCTCATGCTCGCAGCACATCCTTTCATCGCAGGCCTTTAGTGAGCAAAGCGCCACACAGGAAGTGCTGGCTTGCTCTAGCGTCATTCTGACACACAAATGTGATGTAAGTTTCTGACTTCAGACCTAGCAGGCATGTCTTTCAAAGGAAAGAAGAAGGAGTCGCAACTCTTAGAAGCAACACCCACACATATGTTGGTTCTTTCTTGAATGAGTGGAAATAAACAATAGAAATTCATATTGATAATGTAATTTGAAACCCTAACTTTTAGAAAGGAAAATAAAACATGAAGATGGCCTGATTAAAACAGGATTCTTGATGTTTTTAGTGAAGCTCTCTTGGCAGCCATGCTCACATTTACAAAGCCCTTTTCTCACAACCATTCCAATTATTTGCTGTGCGTTGGATGTTGTTGGAGATGCAGTTTCAGCGCTCTTTGCCTCCTTGTTGGAAAAAGTTACTCCGTAAGAGAGCACAGCAAATTGGTCAGCATTGTTCTTCTGCCCACATAACAACTCTGTCCAAACAGAGCACAACAACCCCACTCAGGAAATGCACATTCATGCTTCACCCTGAATGCTTCTCTTCCGTACAGTTAAGTCTTTATGAAACAAAGAATATGTGACATCGTGTCCAATCCAAACTCTCAAACACATGAACGCTGTGCACGGGTCTCACCATCCGCACACACAAGTCAAAGGAATCTCTGGATAAATCACCCACATGAACAACATAATGTCTACCACTGGGGTCTATACCGTTCCAGTTTCCTACAATAATAAATACAAAGAACACTATGGTTCACTTAGGGACAGCCAGGGGCGTCGCCTGGGGTGCTAAAGCCCCGGATGTTTTTTCTTTAGCCCCCGGACAAATTCTCCCTCAATAATATAATACATTAACCGTACTTTACCTAGAGGACGGCAGGATTGTAATTTCCCGTGTTCAGTGAATGCAACAGAGGCAAGACACCAACAGACCAATCAGAGAGTCGCATGGAAATAAACGTGTTTTATTGGCTGACAGATACGTACCTCTCCTCTGTGACAATGTTTAAACTTTAAACTGTCAGCCGCGGACTCTAAGTTTCTAAAGATGGACTTAAGACCTTTTTTATCATGACAATTCACAAGTGGTGGCTCACACAACAACCCCAGAGCCACCACTTGAGCCAGGTGAACAAGGTATGTAAATGTCAGTAAACTTGCAAGTTATGCGAACATGTAAGCAAAGCATAAATTACAGCTACGTTGACGTTACTTTGAATCGCGGGGGCAAGCTAAACCGTTAGCAAGTAGCTATAGCTAGCCAGATATATTAAATAAACACTTTGTCATACAATCTAAATGTTGTGTTTTTTAGCGTTACCTGGTGATTTCAAAGAAAGCTCTCTGGAAAATGTTGACTTACTGTCAGTGTTCGACATGACGCTCGAAACGATCAGTATGTTGTTACTTCGGCATCATTTTTGAAACGTGTATTACAATTAAATCACGGTCAAATATGTTCAACTTGTTGTAGTTGTAGCCCCCTTGCCAGCGATTCTCTCTCTAGTTTAGCATACTCAGCCCGACTCAGCCTGGTTGTTGGCCCGCTAAGAACCTGGATTTTATGGGGCCAGAAAAACTGTGAAATAGTACCCGCTAGCCGGAACTACGCCTAGTGGAAACCCAACCAAAAACGGCACGCTTAAACCGTGCTCTGTGCTGTAGTGGAAATGCGCCATAAATGTATTGAGCTTTTTATTTCTACTGATAAAAAACAAAGTTAATAATACAACAATCCAGTCTATAAAAGTTTGTAATAATTAGCAGCTTGTAACACTGTCTATTAGCCAATTGAATACAATGTAAGTAGATAATCTTCAAAAATAGATCTTCCCATTTAAAATGAAATAACCCTTCATTGTCCTAATGACAAGTGAGCTGTCAATACAACACCCCAGTAATGAGTATTTGAGGTCAAAACCGCAATACACCGTTCATGTATTTTGACTGAAGAGATGTAGAAATAGACTTCCTGTCTGTGCCTGAGTGCTGCAACTGTTTCCCACTGCAACCACAATCAATAAAGAATCACTTATAATATAGTGGAGCTTAAAGCACATCTGTTAAAACCACATCAGGAAATGTGATCAGAAAATAAAAGCAACAAGTTATTTCAATGGACGTCTTTGGATGTCAGAAAAACGTACGAAGGGCTGGGCCACTCACTGAGGTGAGCTATATTGCCTCATAAATTGCTTGATACTTGAATATGCTTTAATAAAAACTGCCTCCGTCACAGCTATCCATAGGGTTTTTTATATTTAGTTACAAACCGTGTTGCAGCTCGTCCCTTGAAACAGAAGCCTCAGATTGTAAAGGGAAATATGAGGGTATATTTCAAGCTGGTTTTGCAAATAAGTTATTCTCTTATCAACTAATGTTTGTGAGAAAATCTTTTCAACTTCAATTGACTGAATTCATTTGAAAATCAGGCTTAATAACGCACACATTCTGTGTAATATATTTGAACATAGTTAAGTGGTACAAGACACAAGTTTCATGTGTGGGCCATATTCCATTATAAATTTAAAATTGACCACGGGCCACAGTTGGCCCCCGGGCTGTAGTTTGGACACCCCTGCAGTAGATGTACGGCCAATGATGAGCAAGTCAATGCTGACTGATGCTGCCTACTTGCCTCCGATCTGTGGAAGGCCATCCAGTAGTTGCTTCTCTTATCAGTCATCAGGCCATACACAAGGCTGGTTTTGGTGTCATGTTTTCTACACAAAATGGTTGCAGTATGCTTTGGTCAAAAGGATTTATAATAAGTATCCCTGGCAGAGGGGATTCTATCTTTCTTTGTATATTTGGCTGTATATCAAATAAAGGCAAAAAGGCCTCCCAAAAAAGAAATACAGATAGAGAAATCTCTGTAAATGTTGTTGACAACTGTCAACAGAAATGAGTACACCTTGTGTATTGATGAAGAGCAAAATGTAAAGCCCCTAGTATCACAATAACACAACAGCATTTATTGTGCTGTCATGCTTTGCACCAATGTATAGATGTAAAAACAATGTAACGTAAGGTCATAATGATAAACTTACAGGGAATTATCATATCTACATCTGCAGCTCCTCTCTTCTTCACAGAGATGTATTACAGCTCAATGTGTAGCTGTCTACAACTTTAGTGCTCTGAAAAGTCACTTTATACTCAATGTTAAGGCCTGAACAACAAACGTCACAGTGAGAAGATTGCAGGTGCAGTAGTGGAGTGTTTAGCAGCTAAAGAGTCGGATATAATATTCATTTCAAGAATTGGTAGATATCACAATCAGAGCTAAAATAAAAAAAATTGCAGAGTCAGCAGTGACACTGAGCTCGGTGTGTGTGTTATCAACAGGAACTGTTTTAATTAAAAGCCACTGTATGCTAACGTGAGGCACCAGAGCCAATGAGCTACTGCTTCTACTACAATAAATCTGTCCAGTCTACAGAAAAAAACATCCACGCGTCTTTTCTGCCATAATTAAGGTCTCCAAGACATTGCCCACTGCAGTAAGCTTGAGCTCACTCTGGGTGTGATTAGCAGACTTCCAAAGCTTCCATCGTCGGTATGTTGATAAAACAAGGGGCCTGGCTTTGAGGAAAATGTCAGAGGCGTTGATAATAACAGATGGGGAAATAAAGGCTTTTATGATTTTGGCATTATTCGACGGAAGAATTACTCAAAATTACAGTTGGTTACAGAGATATGACTCTTTGTGATTAATAATTACACTTTGTGTATTCTTCCTCTTGGCTGGTGCGTGCATATAGTTATTGTGTTAAAGTTATAGGATGGAAAATAAAGATCATATGTATAAAGACACAATAGCCGCTTTCACACCGCAGGACTTGCCGTACTTTAGTGCCGGCACTAAAGTACCACGGCACTGAATCCGCCAGGGGGCTAGTGCCAATCGCATTCACACCGCAGTACTTTCCCTGAGGCAAGATTGCGCTGACGTCACTTCGTCTTCTTCTTCTCTGGGTTTACTGGCAGGCCATTC
>NW_011366555.1:4790-10220 GCF_000735185.1 Notothenia coriiceps | reverse complement strand
TCTTTGTTTTCGTAATCGTTGCAAGCCATAATCGTAATTGCGATTAAAATACGATTAATTGAGCAGCCCTACTCCCTTTCCTTTCAAAGGAGAAATATATATAGTAGTTCTTGCAATTTAACTTTGCTTTGACCCAACTGTCCATCCTCGCACCCTCGAGGGATGATGGCAGTTTTGTTGTTTCACTGCTACCGGTCACAGAATCTGATTGGTTGCAGAATATTCCACAAGTTCTTTCTTCAACATGAAGTCCCTTTTATATTAAAGGGACTTGTTGATCTCCAGTTTGTTGTTAGTATCCTTTGCTGAAGCGTATCTAGACTTTGGATCTAAGTGAAGGCAGGCAGCCAGCCCCACTTGCCACACAGCCATCTGCATCCCAGCAGCAGCTGCCCTGCTGAGCCTTTTCTCTCACAGGTGATTTATCTTACATTAGCCTCTCACACTGCCACTTAACAAGGCGCTCATTGTCAGTATATCCCCTTGTTTACAAGAGCAATTTTGTTTCCTCTCATGGACAACCAGGGTATTGATCCAGGCCACGCGGCTGTCAAAATCCAGCCCAATTTGATATTGTATTGAAACAAATTGTGCCTTTAGGGGTCTGTCAGGGAGCTCAGCAGGATCTCACCCCAGCCTGCATCCATGCATTCCCAGCTGTGTGCTTTACGGGTTTTATAACACCAATGTGCACTATTGTTCACACGCTATAAGCCTCCACACAGGGACGCTTTAAAGTCCAGCCTTACTGAGTGACATTTCAACGAGAAGTCATAAAGCATGTCACTGGGGAGAGGGGAAGACTACAAATGCCAGGATCCCTCACAAAGAGAAGGAAACTGAGGCCAGCGGCTATCTGATCACACACAATCATGTCAATGCTGCTCACACACTCATGCACATCGGTCACATGCGCACTGTTACACATCCATCTCCAAACAAACACACACACACACACACACACACACACACACACACACACACACACACACACACACACACACACACACACACACACACACACAGCCTGCTGGGAAGGGCCACCGGGGTGCAGTCATGGCAGGAGGCAGCAGAAAACTGATAAGACGGACTGGATTTATTTAATTCTCCCAGAGCTGCTGCGTGGTGGAGGGGGAGGAACAGGAATAAACCTGCTCCTCTGTAGGAACAGGTGAAGGGAGGCAGGGATCCAGTGCACCGCAGAGAGAAACATAAACACCAACAGGGTTTACTCCACACTACACTTTGTAATTTATGCCATCATTTAAAGCACGGATCATTGCCTTCAACTGATCTGTTGTGCAATATCACTTAAGTGCAATATATATCCAATTCAAACCCAAAGGATCTTTATTGGCGTATCAAAAACATATTGCCAAAGCATGTTGTACAAGGTGTTACAACAACAACATAATACAACAAAAAAACACTAAGAACATGTTAACGATACATGTGTCCTTCATGTATATCTTTATATACCGCTTTATAATTATTATTGTTACTGGCTGCTATCTCGTAGTTAGACAATTCAGTGTGCAATATATACTTTTACACTTTTACTACTGCTGCTATCAAACTACTTTTTTTAGATACTGTACTTTTTGTAAATGGTAATGTGTGCTATTCCTATCTTTAATATGTTATGCATAGACCTCATTAATATTCTTGAATAAAATTGCTATTTTTGTCTCTTCACTTTCCCCTCTGTGGGATGTATTCTGATTCTGATTCATCTGAGTCCTCAGTGACACGACGATCAGAATAACACATTTTCCCCCCCGCTGACACGAGGCATAGGGATTCCTGCTGTATCTCAACCCCCTCTATTAGCCCCACAGCTCCCCATCAAAGTGTCATGAGGCACGTTGATCAAAACCAGCAAGGGATAGGAGGAGGAGACGCAAAGTGAGATGTGCGAACAGAAACAGACAGATAGAAAACATGCACAAAGCAGTGAGACAACTTCACAGCTGAGTAAGTCTCGTCACCTCCGCCCTACAGGTGTAGCTTCAGATCAGTTGCTCAATAATGAATAAAAAGCTGTGGGAAGGATAAGTCAGTGCCACATTTAACCCGGGTTCAGAGAGCAGTGTAATGGGCAGAGGTGTGTTAAATAGAGATGGAAAGTGCGGCTGCAGACTTATCAAATATTAACGCGGTGCTTCATGAATGATACAGAAGGGTATGATATAGTTGGGAAGGCTGCCAAAAGAAGAGAAGTGGATTCATCTCTCATATTGGTCAACGTTTTTTACCAATTGCGACATTATAACTGTATTAATAGTCACTTAAAAAGCAGGTTTTTCGCACTCAAAAAAATACAAAATGCTCCGTTTTGCAGACAAAGTAGACAGCAAAGTATTTCCCATTGTATTCTAATGAGTGAGTAACAAATGAAAAGCCTCCGCTGCGCTACTGCTCTGCATCTGAGAGCGGGTGGCCGTGCGTCTCCCCCTCACACATCCCCCAACACACTGACAACCTGCAACCCGCTCACAGCACCTCAGCACAGCCGTGAAACCAAGCCAGGGAAATCAATCGCACAAAGAGAGAAGAAAGAAGCCCAAAAAAGACGCTCCCGATTTTTACACTCTGATTAAATCTGCTATGACAGCTCTGTACTCACCAGTAGCAGCGTGTCTCTCACTTTTTCCTCTCACTCTCTTACTTCTCCCTCCCTCTTCCTCTTGTTCTCTCTGTGTCCTTTCTCTCTCCCCCTCACTCCCGATGCTCTCCCTCGCTTGCTCCCGAGCAGAATGAGCCTCCACTGCACTCAGGAACCAGTTTCTATGGCAGTGTGAGCAAGCAAGCAAGCAAGTCAGCAGGATACTGTAGTGCAAATGTCTAGGGGCAGATCCCTCTCTCAGCCCAGCGCACACAGTCAAACAAGCTCAATAGCTTCTCACTTCAATCATGTTGGGGGTAAAACACCCTTCAGCAACTCCAACTGCTGTTCCAGGAGGCTTTACGTGTAGGGAAGGAGAACCAACTGTGGGGAAATGTTTATTTGCTTTCCTAAAAACACAGGCAATGCAGCAAAAGAAGAGAGACATGCATAGGTTCAGCAGCATGAATATGTATTAGGATGTCCTCATGAATATCAAAGCTTTTCTTTGAATAGATGTCCAGATTACACATTCAAAGAGTTGTTTTATTTCTACACAGCATGACATTAGGCAAATGCATCATGAAGGATCAAAAGGGAGTGTTTTTTTTTTCTATGTGCAACACATGCAAGCCTTTGTTTTGTTCCGTGTCAAGACGGCTTGCGGTAAGCTGCTGTGATGAACACATGTACATCCTCACACTGCTCACACACCATTGATTTCATAAGCTTTGGAGACTGCGCCTCAGTCTGCAGTCCTGACCAGATTCATGCGACATATTGCAGCACAATCAGTGGTATCTTCACCAGAGAGGGAGTAGGAGGGGAGGGGAAAGAAAGTGCAGCCCCAAGTCTTCCCCTTTATCTACATTAGAATCCGTTTCCAAACAGCCTGTGGTCCGCAGAGGATGCTTCTCTGACCAGAGGCTCCCACTGCAGGAGCGCCTTGAAATCAATTTGTACGCACAACTCTGACAAAATGGATAGAAAATAATTACATCTGGAGAGCTGCACACATGTTTGAAATGGTGCAGTTAGCAAGCGTTCAAAATTGAGATCTTAGGAAGTGTGTTCTGGGTAATTCGAAACAGCAAGGCTCTATCAGCTGAGAGGGTTACTCTGTTCCTACAGCCGCTGATGCATAATGTATCGCTCCGAAATACTCCTGCAGAATGTTTTAAAAACGAGTGCAATATGTTGGCTTGTCCTTGATTCATATTTCATATTGCAAGTAGGAGTATGTTGAGTCTTTTCCCAAGAAGAATACCAGCTGCAGTGTGTTGAGCAAGTGTACAAAAACGACTTGTGTTTACCCTCAACAACAAAGCCCTATAGTGCTGTATGATTTATGACTATGATGACAGGGAAGGATGAAGTCAGGTTCTTATAAAGCGACACAGGTTGAAGCAGGGGGACGTGTATTGAGTCTATAAGATATCAGTCTTTTGCACAAGATTTCGTCTCCTGTTTACAACAAAGTAGTCTTTTTAACCCAAACCACAATGTTTCTCTAACTTAGTCCTTTTTCTAATTTCAAACCCAAGCGTCGACTTCTGGCTTCAAAAGGTCAAACCAACCCAGAAGTGCCTTGACCTGTATTCTCTCAAAAGGCCAGCAGAGGGCGACTTCACTCGTTGCAAAGTTATTGTATAGAAGTCTATGAGAAAATCACTCTAGTTCTCCCTTGATTTATTACTTGAGCTTAGCTTTTTTTTTGCAAGTGTATGGTCTTAATTGTTAGTTTGAAGTCTTCTTCAATACAGCTTGACTTTGATTTAGTAGTCAAGTCGCTACCACTGTGATGTTCACTTTTGGCGCATTTCCGCTACAGCGTGGAGAGCGGTTTAAGCGTGCCGTGCACGGCCCCTTTTTGGTTGCGTTTCCACGTGGCGTAGTATCAGTTAGCGGGTACTATTTCACTGTTTTTCTGGCCCCATAACATCGAGGTTCTTTGCGGGCCAACAACCAGGCTGAGTCGGGCTGAGTATGCTAAACTAGAGAGAGAATCGCTGGCAAGGGGGCTACAACTACAACAAGATGAACATATTTGACCGTGATTTAATTGTAATACACGTTTCAAAATGATGCCGAAGTAACAACATACTGATACCGGATAGTAAAAACCATGAATTAATGCTTTGACAAGTCTGCAGACAGACGGCAGGTGAAAAACCTTTTAAAATGCGTGTTTTCTGAATGGAGATCGGATAAGCTAACGCAGTATATGCTCCGACCGTCCACACTCACAACAACGGCCTACAGACATAAATAAACCAGCGACTGTATTCGCCATGACACAGACAGTCTGTGGTTTGTACTTGTTTAACTTTTGTCTAGTTTCTGAACAGATATGAGGAGCTGTGAGCTCTGAGTGCTAAGAGCTAACGGCTGATGTTGTCAAGATGACGTCACGGCTCCGCCTACACTGCGTTACTATAGTTACTGCCCCAGCTACTAAACTGTAACGGTCCGTCCACATTACAGCTTCAAAAAAAGCTTGCCGGCGGGCGTGTCTGAAGCTCGACCAACAACCAATTCAAACGGCCACCCGCCGCCG
This sequence comes from Notothenia coriiceps, assembly GCF_000735185.1. Lineage (NCBI taxonomy): Eukaryota > Metazoa > Chordata > Actinopteri > Perciformes > Nototheniidae > Notothenia > Notothenia coriiceps. The sequence continues at coordinate 5,058 of NW_011366555.1, read as the reverse complement.
CCCCGCCCACGGCCGCCGTGTTGCCGCAGACCGGGTAGTGAAACTTACCCCACTGCAGTGCAACGGAGCGAAAAAGCGGTTTGACTTAACACCCCATCGTTCGCCTCGAAAGGACCGACAAAGTCCCGACGTTTTCAAACTCGTTACAAGGTGAAAACTTCGAAGAACTTCTAAAAGCCACTAACGCAGTCGGTAGTTTTAGTAATACGGTCAATGCTTCGAGAAATCGGTAGTTTTGGCGACGAACACACAGGCCTCCCGCCCTCTA
>NW_011366555.1:0-1660 GCF_000735185.1 Notothenia coriiceps | reverse complement strand
CTTTTGGCACTGGTTGTTTTGACCGTTTTGTTGCATGGTCTTTTTCATTTCATTTTTATTTATTCCATTCATGGTATGCACAACTTAATGTATAACAATTGTTTACAAAACATGTCTCATTAAACACACCATTGACCGAAAAGGAGCAGGGAGAAGAAAATAATCTTATATGACCCGCCCCTTTCTAAAATAAATAGAAATAGATGGTCTGTCCTTCATATTTTCTTATTCACAGCCAAACATAACAGTATCGTAGGATGATAAGAGAAACACAAAAACGTACTACAAAAAATACTTAGTTCCCACTTGACAGTTAACGGAAAGAAACAAAACAAAAAAACACCAAAACATCACAAGTGTAATCACCCAGTGCCCAAACATGCCTTCAAAACAAAAGCATAAAAATTACTTTAACTCACTTCAATAAGGACAATAACTAAGAAAGCATTTACTGTAAACAAATACTGCAGGAAAAAAAAAATTAACTATTGAATAATATAAAGCGATACATAGCTCCAACACTTACATGTAGACATAATTTTGCTAAACCCTGAACATTTTGAATGTGAGTTTGGAGCATAGTAATTAAAACACAAATAGCTTTTTAAATGCAGCTGATGTACACAAAACGTGCTTTACATGCCAAGTTACTGTATCCTTGCAAATTACATTAATCTGACTTAATTACAGCGGGGTAATCAAAGGTCAACATCTCCAGCTTAGCCTTCGTAAAGCGTGATTAATAGATTTTCATGGCCGCATAGGGAGAAGCAGAACACGTATGTTGGCAAACAATTGGCCTTTTGACACATCTGGAAAATACACAACAACATTAGCCTTCATCTGGAGTCGTGTTTCTGGACACATGACAAATGTAAGTCCAATATTCAATCTCTTTGATCTCCATCTAGGCCTTTACCAACTCCTGAGGGTACACACATCTGGAAGGAGGTTAAAGATGAACAGATATGTGGTGGGAAATAAATATAAGCATCTTAGATACAGCTATATTGATACGAAACGGAATGGATGGATAATTCCATTCAGGGGTTATGGGGGAGCTGAATGTCTGATTTTACATTTTCTCCCCAATATTGGCTGATATGCCTTCATTTGTTTCAGGCACAGTGTTCCCCGAAACGTCGTTCAATAGACAACGATTTCTGGGAGCATAAAGCTCTGTTCCAAGAGTAAGAACTAAACATGGAGAAGCAGCGTTTAGCTATATGCCCCGACTATCTGGAACAAACTCCCAGAATCCTGCAGGTCCGCTGCAACTCTTACTACTTTTAAATCCAGACTAAAAACGTATCTTTTTGCCACTGCATCTGAGTGAGCTGTTTATATCCACCCTGCAGTATGACTTTTATTCATGTATTCTATACCTGTTGTGTTTATTTGATTATCTTTGCTTTTTAATGCCTGTTTTTAAAAAGCCATTTTATAATGTGTTTCTGCTGTATTTATTCTTAAATGTCTTTTATTTAAATGTGTAAAGCACTTTGAATTGCCGTGTGCTGAAAGGTGCTGTATAAATAAACTTGCCTTGCCTAAAGGCCCGGACACACCAATCTGACACCAAAGAACTGACACAGACGGACCCCCGACCGTTCGCTTCGCCTCACGTCTCCTGCGTCTTGGCCATGTGTCGCACTGGAAC